>NW_020456154.1:3113436-3154439 GCF_003342845.1 Nothoprocta perdicaria | reverse complement strand
GGAAACTATCAAAATTTGGGTTTTCCCAAATCTCCAATTGCTAACTGAAGTAAAATTTCCCAAAACGCTGTTTATGCTGATCTAGATGCTATTAATCCTCTCCTACCACCAGCCTTGAATAAATAGGAATACAAAATGAAATCACTCTTCTGTTGTGCTAATTTACCGTGGAATACAACTCCTGAGGTTATATAGGTTTGTTCTTACCAAAGTGAATAATATCAGAATGGCAAATACAACAAACATCTGATACCCACAAGTGTCTGTTGTAAAGAAAACTGTTATATTCCCTTAACGTAGTGTTAAGGACTCCCACTGGAGCTAACAGATTTTCATCCTGCTCTTAGTATCTATTTGAGAGTGGCTAGAAGGTGTTACGATGCACAGATCTACTCTCTCAGGACTGCCTCCTTCCTTGTTTGGTAATCAGAGTCAAACTCACCAGAAATACTAATCACAGAAATATTAATCACTGTTTTACATTTGTATTATCTTAATCAGGTGACATTACTCAAGACACTTAACTTTTCCACATCATTTACAATGCAAGCTGGAGGGTTTCAAAACCCCCCTGGATTATTAGTGACCTACTTCTAGTGTCTTGGGTATCTCTTGCAGYCATTTGCTATTTACAGCTTTTCAGTCACTCATCAGAAGAGTCATATGTAAAATGGAACACCTAAACTTTGATTCTAAGAATACAGACCTCCCAGGCAAATCAAATAAACCATCCCATGGACTATTAATAAGTAATGGAACCCCAAAAGCCTGATTCAGTCTGACATATTCCATTTGGCAAGAAGAAAATAATTAGCATACACAAAACAACTGGCATTTTCACTTACTACTGAAATAGTTGTTCACTTCTTCACATATCTCAACAAGTATGATCATTTGCGGGTTAACAAAAGTGTTTATGAACTCAAGAACAACAAATAAGCAAAAAAATCACAGTAAAAAAAAAAAAGAAAAAAGAACTAAAATTTTCTGATATTTATTAGTGATAAATTTTTTTTTCCTGTGGATATTGCAAGCCATTCCTTTTAATTGAAATATTTTTCACATACATTTTGCTCGCTTGATTGTTCCACTTCTCACACATATATATCATAAASTACATTGAAGAAAATAAGAAATTAAGAACTACCCCAATGAATCAAAGAAAAATTCCCCTTAGCCCAATACACTGTCTCTAAAACTGGTTGTAGAAAAAAAAATCTAGAAGGATTAGAAGGTCATTAGAAGGAGCATAAGAGCAAAGCAAACATATGTGAAACATTTTTCTAATCCCATTTCAAGTCCAACCACTTCAGCTCAGGAAATTCCTAAACKAGATATGGCCCATACAAATTTGGTAACTGTGAATCTCTCTTCCATAAAATTGCCCATTCTSTCCAATCCACAGAAACTCTCAATATCAAAACATAACTTGATAAAGAGCTTTRCAGGATAAATTTGATAGATGCTACATTCTTATCTGTGTAAAYGTATGTTCTGAAAATTATAAAAAAGGTTTGCCATAAAATTCTAGACAATTTCTAATGCATTTCATCTTCATAGTAATACTCATACTGATATGCACTCCCACTATTCCTGAAGATTTTTAGTAGAGGATTTCTGGGCTTCTGAATCCCAGTGTGGCAGCATTTATGATTACATTGGACACCTCTTTGTAACACAACCCATTTAAGTTAAGAAGAATATTAATATGATATTGCTTCAAATTTTTTAGAAGTAATATGGAAGACAACAATATAACTAGGGTCTTGTAGGAAGGGGTATGTTTGCTAGCTTCACTAGAAGTGGGAAGAGACCAACACTGAGGCTTGTCCTAAAAGAAAATGAATGGGTCTCTATATAAGCTGTGTGATCTATAAAATGCTTCAGAGCATTTTTAACTGAAATATGCTGCAGGCATACAAGAATTTTGTTTTAAGATTTAAAATTCATGTRGGAATTGCTTCCAAAACTAAATGCAGTATAGATGGGCATCAGTTCCTATAAAAGCCTTGTGCTGCAGTAACTTCAACCTGATTTATCTTTCTTGGCTTATATCCTAGAAACAGGTTGGAGACTATCACAGATGCGTTAGGGTATTCTACAAGCTCAGATAGCAAAGTAACTCTATACTATGTTGGGCACCATGATACCATTAAGATGCCAACAAAATTGGAGGAACATCAAAAACAGGCAAGGAAAAATGATTAGAGGTCTAGAGAGGCTAATTCATAAGGAAGATTTAAAATAAATAATTCTATACATCTTGGCTAACCAGGGACTGGAGGATACTATAGCTGTCTATAAACTGAAAAAAAAAAAAAAAGAGCATAAACATCGTGGAAATAGTGTAAAAAAAAAGCTGATGGAGGGAGTTATATGTGGAAGTAATGAGATAAAAATATATTACAGAAATATAAATTGCCAATCAAGGAATATATTAACAAAACCTCTGCATTTTAGAGTGTGCTTCCAAATAAAGAAAGTTATATTATTTATTTGACAATGAGCAAGAAAGAAATACAGGGTGGGTGAAAGACAGCAGGCTGGTATCCCTTAAAGTAGAAGGTCTTTGTAAAATATGTGTGCTAGACAAAAGRCAGTAGTAGGACCAGCTTCCTTTTTAAAGTGTTATATATACATGGTGATCTTAATATCAAATATTTCAGGAACATGGGCTAGTATGGGTTTGGAGCAGCTTCTGACTCCACCCCAAGTAATGCTACAGTAGATATATAACCTAAGGGGCAAGCCCAGTCCTAATCTTTCTGAACAAATCTGAGATGAGTAATAGAGTTACATATTTACAGGTGAGTTCAGTTACACAATCTTCCTGCCCAAAATCTGTCATTTCACACAAATGAAATCTCGGTCATCAAATGTCATGTTGCCACAAGCCCCCATGTGTTCCAGCTCCAGCTAAACTTGTATTAATGACCTAGAATGGTGAAATTTGTCTTGTATTCCTCCTACCACCAAAAAAAAAAAAAAAAAAGTCCTTCTTAGCTAATGAAATAACCGACAAGTAACAAAGACCTCACTCTCTGCCTGATGAGGTCATAAATTTGCTTCTCTCTTTGTAAATATTTTTTATGAGGAACTATGTAAAAAGACAAGAAAAAGTTTCCACTAATGAGGATGGCTTTCACATCATACAGAGAAATCATGATGACCGCCTCTCCACTTGCTCCTCATTGCCCAGGGCACAGATGTGCTCGTTCCTATGCATCAGGCAGAAATGAAGTCACATTTCAGAGACTGCAGAATCACAGAATGGCTGAGGTTGGAAGGGACCTCTAGAGATCATCTAGTCCAAGAAATTCCAAGAACACTACAGGAAATATAATGCAAATAAATAAGACAGAGAACACTAAACTGATTGAATTAATCTTTGTGATATTTGATTCAACAAAGCTCACACTTCTGAAATTACCTCAAGCTGCTGGAGAATTGCCAGTTTGTCACAGAACTTGGCATCAAAATGATACCAACRACAGAGAAACATAGTTAAATATTCTTACCCCATCTATACCTCAATTATCTTTTCTCCTTTCTAGGATCAATTAATCAAAGAAGAAAAATCAAATCTCACTTCTGCAGCACCTGCTCTTCCCAAAGGATAATTTCAGATGTATTACAGATGTGCATTACCATTTCATTACAATCTGGCTGCATTTTAATCTAAAAACTCTTCCTTCTGAAACAGAAGCAAACAAAGAAGACCTTTTATTAACAAATATACTTCAGAGATATGTGATTTATAGTCCTTTATAAAATATTTTTTCCTCCCAGGAAAACATTGAAGAGAAGCAACCCCACATAGATTACAAACATAAGTGGGTTTCAATGACATTTTTATTGTTGTTGTTATTGCTTGATAGAGTAAAAATGAAAATGTGTTCAAAGATGTCTTTATTCTGAACAAACAAGCTTGTAGTAGATTGACATGATGAAAATTTGTGACTAAAGAGGTTACAGTCATTGTATTATKTACATGTATTATGTATCATGTATTATGACTGTACATATTGTAGCACTCCATTTACAACCTTCCATCTCTTCTAAGTAAGCTCAAGTTTAAATTTTTTTAGGTTTCTACAACACTCTCCTAGTTGAACCCAAACCGCACGCCACTTTTGTATGTCCCTTTAGGTAAGAACAGACATAATTACACAACTTGGGTTTGCTGCTGCCTGCACCCTCCTGAGTATCTGTGTTAAAAGATGGCTACATCTAGACTGGGGTCTGTAGGATAATCTGCCTTCCTTCAAGATCAACAGGTAAACYGAGTGCTGCAGCTTTATGTGCAGGAGTATGGTTTAGGGTTGTTCTCCCTTGTCTCAAGTAGTGTCTTCCAAGATTAAAGAGACAAAAAGACAAATTCTCACCATAAGCCTTTGCACTACCTCCCTCTGATGAGGAGGTTGCATCTTCATATTCCCTTCCTTCTGAAACTCTTGGTTCATCGTGACAACTCATTTCATCTTTTGCATGATGAAGCACCTATTTGCCCCCAGATGGTTATTTTATACCTCTCTGCTCTTCCCTTTACCATTAAAATGTCAAACAGACCATCTATTTGCCGATGTAATAGGCTTTTACAACTAAGGGAGGGTGGGTGCCAGGGATTATTAATAGCCTCCCTTGATTAGTTAAGGGAAAGATAAATGTGACACCGYCACCAAAATCCCTGAATATCTGATAGCAGTGAGGAGTGGGTATCACCTGCCGAAAATAGAAAGCACAAGAGAGATTATATAAGTGGGGCTCCCACCCCGAGTTTCACCTTTCCTTAGCTGTCTCCCAATCTAACATTTTCCACCGCGCTTGAGAGACATCCAAAAGGTAAGTAGCAAGATATGTTAACACTGCCACAGCAAGCGTGGATTCACCCGTTCCCAGAGGAAACCCAGAAATTTCGCCTGAAGAAAAGAAGGGGAGAAAAAAAAAAAAGTAAATACGCGATTCTTTCAACACTCCGACCCGTCTGTCTTCCCACAAATAAAAGTCAAAAGAGACAAAGAGGTGCGAATCTTCAAAACACAGAGGAAAGACTTCCCGCAGAGAAGACTTCAAGAGAGAAGAAAGGGCCGTGTAAAAGAAGGAAATAGCTGAACATATTGAGAGATAATAAGRAGAAGAAAAGGAGAAARTGAAAAAATGGAAATGAGAAAATAAAGGAGGAGAAAAAGTGGGGAAAAAAAAGTCAAGAGCAAAGATTTGGTAAACTGAATTTACGAAAGTACTTGGTAGTAAATCAAACCTGTTCCAGGAGTTAAATGCTTGTTTATGCACAGATGATGGTAAGCGATGACATCTAGTTGTTCTCCTTGGCGGGGTCACTAGTTGTGTACAGGAATGTGTCTTCCTTTTTGCAAAGGTCTCTCGGGTTTCTGCTTGTCTGCAACGGCAGCTTCAGTGTTTGGTGTAGAGGCTTCTTGTTGTTCATTAGGTTCTCCATAAATCGTTTGCTTTTGACAGCGGTGGTTTGATCTCCATTTAATTTATTTGGTCGTTTGCTTAGTATGAATATCTTTCTGTTGCTAGCCGGAGGAGGAGCTGATCTACACGAAAGCTTCTTTGCAGGAAACTTGGAAATCCACAATATAGATTCTGCAAAGAGTTCGGGCAGTAAATTTGGCAAAATCTCAGAAATAAAGAAAAACACGTCAGCTTTCTCTGAGAGATGATGAGAAAAGGGTGAAGGGCYGTGTGTGAACCTGCCAATTCGTGAAACGCCTTTTTTATTAGAAWAGCATAATATTTTTAACTAAAGTTTTGACTAAGAGCTTCTAGAAGTTTACTAACTGTCCTTAAAACGGATGTACTACTGAGATTATAGGTCGGACTCTGCAATCTCTGCACTTTTGATCCAAACTGACGTGGCTTTCAGTTTTCTGCTTCTGATCAGCACGGCTTCTCCRCTTCCGAATCTGGGACGTGAAATTAGGAGAAATGTTATTTATACCATACAAATGACCCCACTTAACCTGAAACCTTGTTCGCAACTGTTTCCTCTCCTTTTACAGCTTCACAAGTCTAGGCCTTAGCGGCCTGAAATCTGGGATTAAGGGGGAAAGTGCAGGGGAGGAGGCGGGGGACACAGCATTAGGGATGCGAGGGAGCTCCCGGGCTCCCGTTCCTGAGACACGAGCGGTGAATGAGCTTCAAACGCCACTTAACAACCCGCCTCTGGCTACTTTGCTTGGCCTGAGGCTGTTTAACCCGATTCCTGCCTGTGCATCAGCTCGGCCAGCTAGGGCTTGGGTTACGCGACAGGGCAGCCCTCCAAACGTGCTCCTGCCTCGTCAGCAGAACGGAGCTGGCCCCGAAATGTGAGTCATCCTCCTCAAAATCATCTTCACTCGCTGGGCATCAGGGACCTGCCTGCTGGCAGGGCCATACGAAGAGGCTCTGTGACTCCAAGTGCAGGACAACCCTGCAATGAGTTTGATAAGGTCTGAACAAAAGAGAAGAAACTGTGGTCACCAGTATATTGGTGAGGACAACTGGGAGGCCCAGCTCCTCCGGGGATTGCACCTTTGCTGCATTGAGCGGAGAAAGAAAGTATGTGGATGTCATATTAGACTGGTGACTTCACTGGAAACAAGAAGGGACTTTTCCCTCTTCTCACACTTAAGAAAAAAATAAGGAGATGCCAATTACAGAACATTATGCATCCRGCACGTTTATTTTTCTTGTAAATAGTTGTATTTTCAACTTCATTCTTCAAACAGAGCTCCACCTGAAGCAAGGGACCCGAATACTCTCTTCATTGCCTCCCCTCCCCGAAAAAAACAATGAGGAAAAAAAAAAAAAAAAAAAAAGGAAAGAAAAAAAGAGCCTTGGGGGGCAGCTGAAAGACGAGTATTTCTGTTGGAGATGGAGGAAAGCTTCTCTCTGGGGCTGCAATTCGTCTTGGACAAACACCCCTCCTGCCCGAGCAGATCCTCTTCTGCTGGACATCAGAGGAAGGCGCCTTTAATCTGCAGAGATAGTGTCGGCTCCCGTATCCATCCCCGTTGTTTGTCCTTGGAGCAGACAAAACCTCTCGCGTATCTCAGGAAACAGGATGGGGAAAATCCAAGGGGAGAAAAACGACAGTCCTTCCCACTTTTTTTTTTTTTTTTTTTTTTTTTAAGACCCCAATGTCACCTCCTCCTCCGTACTTCTGTGGCACGCTAATGACTCACTCGTTAAAGCTGAACCTGGGCCGCGAGGAAGGGGGCAAGGAAGAGAGGCTTGCACTCTGAAGGAGCCCTGAGGAATTAGTGAAAGAGTGAAATGAGAGGGAAGGGAGGTGGCTTGTTTTTTTTCAGCTGCCTCCTCCTTTTTTGAGGCCACTCTCTCCCGGTCTCTCTCAGGACAACGGTGCAATTGCGTCAGTGGGAAGGAGCGGTGGTACCGGGCTGCATCTGCYGCTGCCAGTGTAGGGATCCTGCAGCCTCCGCGCTTCCCTCCCCCGCCTTGCCTTACCCGGAGATGCCAATATTCCTGCGGAGATTTGCCCTACTACTGGGCCCTGGCATTGGCTGCCTCAACCTAATGGCTCCTGCCCAAACTCGGAATATAAATTGGACTAGCTGCCGTATTTTATGTGAAAGAAAAAGGGCGCAGTTTCTCAGAGAAGACAAATCTAAAAAATCTATCCGATTTCCTAAATGTTTTGTCCACTCTATCGACAGTTTCAGGCAGCGCCCAATGCCAGCTAAGGGCCCRACCACTGCACAAGAACAACATTTAAGAGCGCTGTCACCTCGCATYTCCTTTCACCATACTATATCATGCAATATTCTGCAGCATATTGTGCATTACAAATGGGATCCGTAGGATTCGCAGGGATGTGCTAATTAATTCAGTGAGGATGATGCTTAATATGGACTGGCCCCAAAGAAACGAGGTCTGAAAGCAGTATGTGTGTGGAGGGGGGTACAAAGGGGGACACTTCTGAAGTGTCTGAACATTAAGACAAATGCTCAAAATCCACTTTTGCTTCCTGGCCTCGAGAGCAGCTTCAAGCTTGGCATACGCTGCAGTTCTCCACTCCTCAGCGGACGTAACTGGTAAAGCAGGTCTTGACTTCCTAAAATGAAGARGATCTGCCCTGCACAGCTAGTCCTCGCACCGCACCTGCGGACTTGACCTTGGCACAACTCCCCTCCTCCCGCCGCCCGCAGCAGCCTCTGGCAGCGCTCCAGCCTTCCCGGGGCTGCCCCCGCTCGCAGCCTCCCCGCAAGCCGCTCCGCACCGCGGCTCGGTGCCTCCTCGCGGGGTGTGCGCGGCGCCCCGCGGGGCGGAGAGCGGCAGCCCGCGGCGCGGAGCCGCACGGCGAGCCCGGGAGCTGGCGCGGGGCCAGCCCTGCCCGGCGCGCCGTCCCCGCGCAGCACTGCAGCTCTGGTCATATGAGCAGGAATGATGAGGGAAGCACTTTTTAATCTGTTCGCACTTGCTTCCCTCTTCAAACAGTTGCAAGATGAGTATGACTGACGTGCTCAAAGCTGAGGATATCAAGAAAGCTGTGGAAGCCTTTACAGGTGAGTGCTGCTTTTTTTCCTCTTTTTTCTTTTTTTTTCCTTTTTTTTTCTTTCATTTTTTTTTCTTTTGTTTTTCTTTCTCCCTCTCCTCAGCAAAAGAAGTGCATTTATTTCAGCTGAGGGAAGATTAGAGGACCTTACTAGATAAAATAATAATAGTAATAATAATACTAATAATTGAGGAAGTGCAGCGAAAGCATGATGGGATTATCAAGTGCAGGGCTGCATTCTCTGCAAAGTTGCGCTGTGCCTTTCAGGGACGAAATGCTCCTTCTTTCTAAAGGAGAGCGAGCGGTAACTGCAGGCAGATTTTGCTACTCGCAACGGGATACTTACAAAGGGAGAAAAGCCCTAGGTCACTCAGGGTGGCTTTTGTCCTGATGGGCGATAGGGTGGTCAGCCAGGACACCGGCAGCTTCCAAATCTCCAGAAATTCAGCTTCAAGTATTGCAGAATTATTTCTCTTTTTAAGGAAGAATCGCTTTTTTTATTTTTTTTTTCCCTCTGGGCACTCCCCAGGTGTTTCTTTCTTTCTTTCTTTTTTTTTTTTTTTTTTTTTTTTTTCCGGGATGGGGCAGGGCACAGCCGTAATACAAGTTAGTGCACTGCCCGGCTGCAGAAGCTTCATGCAGAACAAATGGCTGCAATAGCCAGTAAGACTCTTTGGGATATTCCCCATCCCTCCCCTTCACTCGAGACCCCCGGGGGGCAGAAATCCCCCCGGTACAGTTTCAAGTACTTATTAAGGTTGCTCCCCAAAAAAGTCCCCACACCGCCCAGCACAGCAGCCTCCTCCTCTCCTTGTCTGTGCGATGACCTTCCCGAACAGGCAAAAGCACCAAGTCAGCTCAGCCCAGGAAGCTCAGCAGCCGGAGAGTCACAAGGAGCAACAAACTGCCCTGCTCCATCCAGCAGCTTATTTTTTTTTCTCCCTCCTCGTTAGCTTCCATTGTCCTAGGGAAGTCCCGGAGCAGATGCAAAGAGCAGCCGCTCGCAACAGACCTCAGCCAAGTGCATCCCGAGCGAGCAGGTCGCCTGGGTTTTGTGCAATAGGAAAAGCTGCTGCGGGAATAAGGATGTAAATAAATAAATAAATAAATAAATAAATAAATGAAATCCCACAGCACGACTCGGAGGTCACTGCACCGGGCTTCCCTAACACCCGTCCAGGTGTTGTCCGCTAACAACCCTGCGCGGGTGGGGACAAAGGCGGGCGCGGTGAAAGGACAGGAAAGGTCGCGCACCAGGTAAGCTAATTCATCTCCCCSCCAGTGCCCGGGGCTCCTGCCTCTCCCCGGTCCTCCTGCTTCACGAGGGCTTGGAGGCAGCGGCGCGCTCTCCATCGCAGGCTCCGAGCTTGCGAGGCGCTGCCGCACATGCCTTCAGTGGCAGAGAGGCAATGCTGACTTCCAGGAAACCTTCAGGGGACACGCAGAGGAACGAAATGCGCGGGCGCTCCGGAACAGTTCTCGCCAACGTGGRGCTCCGTGGTCAAGCAAGAGCAGCGCGCTTTGCTTTTTGCTGTTGCTTATTTATTGAGTTTGCTTGGAAATGGCAGGAAGTGTTACACGTAATCTGGTAGCTAGGGGTCACCTTTAAGAGAATGTTCTTAGCATAAAAACAGTTCACTAACCTGAACAGAAAAAAAAAAAAAAAAAAAAAATTCTTGCAGTTCAGACACTGCAAAGAGGAGATAGAGGTTAGACTTGAGTTCCCAGTTCTGTCACACAGACTTTCTGTGTGACCTTGGGCAAGCACCTTCATTCCTCTGTACCTCTGCTCTTCATCCAGTACCTCTCTCATCAGTTGTTCATTTAAATTACAGTGTCTTTGAGGCATGGGCTGGTACAGCTCCTACCACAGCTCGGTTTTGGGACATGGTTTTGTCTCCCATGGTAGGATATGCAGCAGTAAGGAAGAAAACTATGGTACGTGTATATGTCTCAATAATTTTTCTAAACAGTTCTCTCCATTTTCATCCCTTGTAGCTGCTGAATCTTTCGACTACAAGAAGTTTTTCGAGATGGTAGGACTGAAAAATAAGAGCCAGGAAGAAGTGCAGAAGGTTTTCCGCATTATTGATAAGGATCAAAGYGGCTTCATTGAAGAGGAAGAATTAAAGTAAGCAAAAAAAATAAAATTCTTAAGTCTAATTTCCTATTTTCTTTTTATTTAAAAAATGTATATGATAGAACACAAGTATTCTGACTTTTTTTTTCTATGATCATTTGTTTTCTGATTGTGTGATCTAAAGTATGTCAGAAGTAACTAGGTGTGGTTTTTACTGCAGAACAGCCAAAACACACAACTGATCTACACTTGATAGTTCTTCAGTGAAATGAAGTTYCAGGGCAGAGCCCTCCTCCTGAATGTTTAAAGAAGGTCCACAGCAGAGGCATCAGTCCTAGATTCCATCTCAAATATTAAAACAAGGGTACAAATAAATGCAAAGTGAATCTGTTCTTAACAAGCTTTTCCTTTTTCTATGTCTTTTCCTTAGGTTTATCCTGCAGGGCTTTCTTCCGAGTAGCAGAGACCTCTCAGACAAAGAAACAAAGGCTCTTATGGCTGTTGGAGATAAGGATGGTGATGGTAAAATTGGCATGGATGGTATGTAACTAAAGAAAAAAACTTTTATAGCAGAAATCCAATGTTGCTCTTACATGAAAGGATTGAGTAAGCCTAAGGCTCTCACTACAGCTATGACCTTCTGAAGGGCAAAATTTGGACTTAGCAAGTCTTGCTATATATGCCACAGCTTGCAAACTTCATGGGAAAACAGACACTAGAGGGGGCAAGAGTTTACAAAACCCAAAACTTAATGCACAATACAGAACAGGAGGTAGTACCTGATCCAACTTATACCTTAATCATTTAATTTGTTCTGTTGACCTCATGGACCTCTGGGAGCTCATGGACCTCGAGACTGACTAAAAATCACCATGGAGAAAAAGAGGGGAACCCTCCCCTCCCCAAAGCTGAGTACCAACTTGCTTGGTAAATAGGAAAATAATGCAAGATTTTGGATGATTTAGCAAGCAAGTTCTTAAAATTCAAAGTACAGTCAGTCAGCTAAGGAACTATACACCAACTGTGTAGGTGACTTCTGCTAGTGTTTATGCAGATCTTCATAGCTAAGAAAACCTGTCACTCTCTCTGAGAAAAGAACATTTTCACTCATAACTTTTCTAAAAAAAAATTGCTCTTTTCTACTACCCCTTGGGATAAATTGAATTAGTCTGCACATAGAGGGGAAAAAAAAAAAAAAAAAGAACAGGTAAATGGAGAAATGTATCGCTGAAAAACTCTGAAAGAGTCACCGAGAGATGCATAATTTTTCCCTATTGCAGCAGTGCAGGAGAGAATGGCAGGCATTTGTGGCCAGAGTACAAAACCATCATTAAACAACAACAAATTTCTAAGTTTCCCCCCTATTGAAAGGCCATATGTTAGGTATGTTCCCTGATTTCTGGGCTTTAGAAAAGGGTCTCTAAATAAAGAGAACAAAAGGCAAGAATGAGGGTAGCTAAGAGCGTCCTACTTTAGGATTTGGAGAAATGACAAATCAAAACATCCACTGACATATTAGCCAGGTGATATGTTAGCCCACTGCCATATCAGTTACTGCGATCCTGTTTCTAATCTAAAGCTTCTTAAGTTGTCAGAGCATGATGATATCACATTAGCAGAAGAGAAATTGTGAATCATCCAGGGAAGTTCCTGCTGAACTTTAACAGCATTACTGAACCTAGCAAGTGTCCTTATTCAAGATACTTTCACATGATTTATTAAATGAGTTCTTATACTCATTAAAATTAGTGACATATTAAGGGGCAAGATTTTCAGAAGAAAGATTGATTCAGGTAAGTAAGTTTACAGTGGGCAGCCTGACAACAGATTTTTTTCAGTAATCCCCTAGTAGCAATTCCTTCTTCTCCTATACCTTATTTATTTATTTGCTTATGTTTGCTTGTGTTATAAAATAGMTGAGTGTAAATGATTATTTACTAAGTTTCCAAAAGAGAGTTTTTATTGTGAAAGATAACGTAGAAAACAAAACTTGACCACAGAAATCACCAACCCACTACATATTGATTGTAATTATAGCTCGTACTTCAGTGAAATACTACAGGGTGAACGTTAGGATGGAATACGCTAGTAAGCTATACTAAGCACAACGAAATAATCCTCTCCTTTTAAATCAAAGCTTTGACGTAAGATAACTGGTAAATTATGTTAGATGCCCAAATATCCCAAATTCTTGTAATTGGAAACTGTAGTTTGTACAAAGAGAGATATAACTTAATTTAGTTTGGAAARGGAATTACAACTGAAAAAGAGGATGCAATCAATCAAAAAGAGTATCTCACTAACAGGTGACTCAGAAGCAAAACAATTTTCTAAGAATGACCAACAGACAGGCTGCAATACAACGTGTTTTGTGTTAGCAACTTTCCATGTACCAGTRGGGTTTCTAACAGTGTTCCCAAAAGCCATCTGCAGTGGGTTAATCACTTCAGTTACTTTCACCTAACTTTGAAGAACAACAAACAAGTTTTAGAAAGCTATTARCTTTGTAAGTATTTGAAATATTTACATCTGTCAAACACATTGAAAATACTGGGGAAAGTATAGTGTGTGCAGCACTTATTCATGACAGGTCACTTTATAGTTTTTCTGATATCAGGAAATACCCCTGAAATATATGACCAATACAGTAATAATATCACTATCATGATAAACAATAAGACATATTTGGCTACAAATATGAATAACCTTTCCTAAATATATTCCACAGACAAAACTTGTTATTAAACAAGTTAAAAAGGACTCAGCTAAGCTGTAGAAACTATAACAACATATTCTAACAGAATATGCAGTTGTTTTTCTACTTTCAGAAAGATTTCGTCCATTTGTCATTCGAGTTTCAGCTCTGTAGGATTTATTCCCAAGCACTTGATTATCACATCCTTTCGCATTTTCTTCCCAGAATACTCTTGTTTTCAAACACAAGGGCTTCATTTTACCTCTTAAATTCATTTTGTAACACACTCAGTCTATGTACTCACCACATCCAGGATTTATACATGTTTCCTGTTAAGTATTTGGCATCACTAATCCTAATTTGGATTTACATCTTTCAAAATAATGGACAAAGTGGATTTAATTTGAATCCTCTGACATTTTTATTTCTCAGTCTGGTTTGCCAGGATTTGGCAAAATGTTTTTTGGATGCATCTACCATAAGGTATAGCATGGTAAGAATTTTTTTTGAGCTAAGCATTTTTTAATTGATCAGAATTTTCTTACAAATATCCAATTTATAACTTTATTTTTCTTGGTTGCAAGACATTACTCCTCACTACATCAAACCTCACTAATTTTCTCAAGTCTCTACAGATGACTACATCCTCCTCCTGTCATTTTCCTCTCAGCTGATTATGTTAAGCCCATAAACCACTCTCTCTATACATGCTCTAATCCTTTTATCTTATTTTTCTTCCACTTCTTGGGATTCCCTCCAGTTTGTCAGTTTTAATGCTCTGAGGCGCACACAGCTGTGCAAGGTTTTCTCATGGGTGACTACTCCAAGGAGTTAGGAATTATAACTTCCTTGGGCAATGTACTATTCAGAACACAGTATGCCAAGCAGCTACTCACTGAGATGCAGATGTGCCTTCTCTATGCTTTATTATSCTGTTGAAAGACACACTACATTCCAAAGCATAGAACAACCCCAAACTGCAAACATTTATGTAAGTATTATGGATACAGCACTGATGAAAGTAGGCAAAATCCTGGCCCTATACACTCCAAGGATTTTTTGTCATTACCATCAGTGTGGTCAACATTGCTGTTTAGGTTTTTACTTCAAAGAGAGTATGAACCTTGTGATTTTGTAATCTGTCATTTTCAGTCAATTTGCCTTTGTCAAATCAAGTTTGAATGCAACATATGTACCATATAAGGACACAAGTACTCCAAAACACTCGTTAATGAGTATTTTTGCCAAACTCTAATATAAAGAAAATTTACTTAATTCCAAAATTTAATTTCTAGTTCTTAACTTCATCTCAGTGAGATTTACAGGGAACTAATYAAGCTCCTCAGATGAACAACTCTGGACACTCTTCATGGTCTGCCATGTACAGAATCTCTTCTTTACYCTCAAAAAATGCTTTCATTTCACTGTAAGAGTTCCTACATTTTATTTTCAGTTTACCTTGAATTTCTTTCTTCTATTGTTATTGTGATATTCCTGCTAAATTAGTGATTCTGTAGTCATTGTAATATGCTTGCTTTTTACTTCTTAAAAAATATTATTTTAAAATAATTTTTCCTTTCTCCAGAATTTGCAACTATGGTGGCTGAATTATAAAGGCTTTGACCAATGCAAACCCTTCATCTATCCTTCAATGCCCAATTCCAACCACCTCCTGCTGACTGCTTTGGCTCCTGTTCTATTTAATTATGTTATTTTATACTCCAGCTCTCTTCTCTGCAATCCTGTAACTCTGTAATTGTGCTGAAAGATACTGTTAAAATAATAAAGGTCACATCAATCCAGGCTTTATTCTCTCTCACTATGTCTGGTTTCTCCTTTCATGTAGTCTTGGTGTACATTAAGAGAAACGGAAATTTGTTTTTGCTCATTTTTGCTGACAGTCCTGCTGCTTTTCCCTAATTAAAGTTGGAAGAATTTTTTTAAAGCATTTGGTATAAAACCTGTGTACAATAAGTCATTCAGTCTAAATTCTCAATTGTGCCAAACCTGACTGCATTATTTTTAAGCCATCCCTGCTAAATAGATGCATACTCATACCCTGGAAAATCTCTAGTGATGGCAATTACCCAACTCCATTTGGCAGTTTGTTCTTTTGACTGTTGCAGCTATAAAGATTTCCTAATACTTAACCTACATCTTTCCTACTGCATTTCTTTTTGATCAGTGATTTGATTCTTGTTTTTATTAAAATTTGTTAAATTTGTCTGGTGCAATGAGATTTTTTGTTTAAAAGCCTGCCAGGAATATCAGTTGCTACCAACTATGCATGAGGGTAACCTCAGACTATTGAAATCACTTTTAAATTACAGGCTATGTTTACTAGCAACATTAAACCAATGTCTAGAARAGTAATAATGGACTTCTCAAAAGAAACAGCATGACGAATTTCTGAGAAGGGGGCACTTGATATTCACCATCGAAGTTTAGCTGTGAAGTTACAGTTGACCGTCTCCCTGTTAAAATAGTATATCAAAAAATCCTATGACAAAACATAGATCTTCTAAAACTTCCAAAAACGGGTGAACATATTTTGAATTACAAATGAGAAATTGAGATTTGAGGCGAAAAAATAATCAGCCACAGTAAGCCAAGGAGAGAGCCAAGAAATAAACCCTTGCTGTCCAACTCATACCACAGTAACTTTGACTTCAAGCTACTCTTTATTCTCCTTTTTGTTGGTTTGCTTAAACAAAGGTTAAGGGGTGGTGTTGAAAAGTCACTTCAGCAGCATCTTCCTCACACCTTCCCAGACCATTGATTACTATTGAGAAGAAAAAGAAGGACATTTCTCATTTGTGGATGCCAATCTGCTCCCTCCAGCAAATTGTTCCATTCTGATTTAATATCAGTAATTTAGTATTAACACAAAGATAAAAGACCAAAACCCTGACACCATCACTCTGTACAGAATATCATTCTGTGCGGCAATGATTTACCAGTGCTACTTGGGAAGCAAAAAATACCCGTACCTAAAGCTATTCACTCTATAAKAGCTCACATGAAAGATTTTGTTGCGGCTGTTGTTCATTCAGAATAAATCCTCTGCTTTTGCACAATGTATGTCTGGGTATGAGGAATGTATTCATTTTTAAATAATCTAAATAAAGTCAATAAAMATGGATTGCAAAAAGGAAAGACCGTTTTCTCGGCAGCTGCTGACCTCAAGTGGTAAAAATGTCTAATTACAACAGCATTATGGCGCTGAAGATCCTTGTCCCAGTTACTAGAATATCACAAATGAAATCCATGGTATCACAGAATGGACACATACATGACGATCCAAGCACAGTATGGCTCTAGTCTTTTATATTCTCTTTCTGTTCTTTGAACCAGTAAAGATTTATTTTTAAAGCGTTTCTGTATGGCATGCAATCTCAARTTTTATCCAGAATTTTACAAAACGAAAACATCAACACAGCCATTATGAGTTTGAAAATTTATTTATAATATATTGTGCATAATAAGTATGTTAAGCCAGTATTAATACAGGTTGTTTGAAGGCTTAGAAGTTTGAAGGCATTTGAAGAWTCATGATTCCTAAATCAATATGCTTTCATGTTATTCTCTCATTAACTCCTGCACAAGCAATGGAAAGCAAGCTTAAGATCTGATTTGGCCTGAAAATTTTCTATTATGTAATGATATATCCTGATGTAATGATATATCTAAAGAAATATCCTTTTATTTTCAAACTGAAAAAAAAATAATTACAGTGTGGATACCACTTAAATTGAATAAGAATAGCTCCAAAATATCACCTTCATTTTTCATGGTAGATGGCACTTTATCCTATAAACATGAATTAATATTTCTCTATCCATGCATTTGTACATTTTATTTGAATGTGCTACAGTATATGCAGGTTCTATGTAGGCAGAAATCTCATAAAATATGTTTTAAAATAGATTTTTCTTAAATGCATTTTAAAAACAAAATTTAACTTCCAATGTTTCACACATGYATCACTAAAATAAAATAAAATAGTCCCAATCAGGTATCTTACATAAATCAATTTCTGCCTGAACCTAAAATTATTGTAATTACAATTTATCTAACTCAGTACTTAGATTCTTGCTGTCCTATACGAAATGTTCAGAATTTTCCTGATTGACTCTGCTAGGAGGAAGTGGCTCAAAATTTTAACAAATTTGAATAAAATATTTTAAATTACAATAAAACAAGCAATATAACATATTACATATACAAAACATTAAAATATTAATTCTCACTTAACCTCCATTTTAAAGTATTGAAGACTCTCAAAGAATCTGATAATAAAATTAGAGAAAATATGATTTGCACAAAATTAAATCAAGCTTTCATCATAGGCTATTGATTATAGTAGGCTTAACATATATAGAAAATCCACATTACTCTGTATTGCATTATTTCATATAGAAAATAGTTTTATTTTCACAGAGATAAGCAAAGAGGCAAGGTTTTTTTCTAAGAAACATATATCTTGAATTTCTTAGCTGGCATTTTACATCTTCTCTGCTCTCCTAAGCAGTAAATGTTCTGTAATTTTCTCCACTATTGTAATAAAATAAAGGTCATAAAACACCAAATTCAGCCAACACGTTGAAAATTCAGTCTTAGGCAACAAGTACTTATCTTTACCTTAGATAGGCAGACAGCATTTCATGATTAGACAAAATTTTTTAAAAAAAAATCTGTAAATTGCTTTTATTCGTAAAAAAAAAAAAAAAAGACGGTAGTTGTTCACACTGCCATTATATGTTGCCAGGGAAGGAATGCAGCACTCTTTCAACTACAACTCAAAAAGAGCCAAAAATCCACAAGTCTTAAACAAAGAGTAATTTTCTACCAAATGACAAATTAAAACCATATATAACGTGTTTGCATTAATCAAACACTATYAATCCTTAACATGCCTTAGATCACCATTACCAAACTTTTAACTAACAAATTCCCAGCTCTTTATGTTCTACATAGTCTTTTAGAGCTCTTAAGTGAGTTTCCTACATCAGCAATTTTTTGCACTGGCTATTTTGGGAAACAATGGATTGGAGATCCATCCATTTTGCCAGAGCTAAGACTGATATTTACAATCTAAACATCAGTCCTGAGCTCATCCCTGTAAACCTACGGTCTCATGATTGCTTCTACCCTTTGGACACTTCCTCAAGTCAAAGTTGGCTTATTTGCTTTTTTGTCTTCTCTTACTTCACAACTTTTGGGGGGAAATAAGGACATTTTCCCTTGTTTCTAAATACTTTCAAACACTAGAAACACAGTTCGCACTCTCAGCAACAGACAAATATTTTTATCAAAGCTTTTCTACTATTGGTGTCTATACATGGATAGTATTCTATTCAAAACAGAGTTAACATTGTTATTGCTATGGAATTAAATACTGCAGCTGTGCAAAATATTTGAAATAAGTTCTCCACAAATTAGCCTCCACAAAATAACTCAAGGCTRAAAATTATGAATTATACAAGGCTCAGAAAGGACACAAAATTGTCCACAAAACGTTTATTAGTGAGCAGAAAGCACAAAACAGCTCCATTTGGCTGCAATCTCCCAGGCTATGATTAAGTGGTCAGTGGATGGAAAATTCATTATTTCTTCTATAAATCAATTGCAAATGATAGAGAAATGATATGGCATACAATAATACATCAAAATTAAGCTGTGATTAAAGCATGTGCTAACATTCCTGTGTTAATTATACTCAGAAACCAGGGGTGACAAAGAATCATAGAATTATGTTTGGAAAAGACTTTCAGGTCTCATCACTGAATCTGGAGACAGTGACTCCACCACTTCCCTGGGCAGCCCGTTCCAACGCTTGAATGCTCTTACCATGTAGAAGTTTTCCCTCATGTCAAACCTGAACCTTCCCTGGTGCAACTTGGGGCCATTTCCTCTGGTCCTATTGGTAGTTTGTTTTAGAGAACAGATCAGCCCCAAAGATAGCAGAGCATAGGATCTGTTCTATATCAGTGACTAGAATGTTTCCTCTAGGTTCTGGATTCTGCTCCTGGAAACACATACTTAAACCTGATCTGCTGCACAGTGACACCTCCATTCTGAGAAAGTATTTTGGCAAATGCTCTTATTCAGAGACCTACACTTTAGAAATTCAGGAACTCTACATAGCTCCAAAATACTTAATGACTTTTCTTCTTAACAAAAAAAAAAAAAAAAAAAAAAAAAAAAAAAAAAAAAAAGCTTTAAAAAAAAAAAGAAAAGAAAAAGGGAAGCAAAACATATCATGATGATCATAGCTATGCACATAAGAGATCAATTGTCATAATTTCCCAGACAGTGAGATTTGTAGTGTGGACTTACATATTTCACAATGGAGAAAGTACATTTCTGATTGGTGCACTCATTAGTAAAGTAACAAAGCTTATCAAAGGTTAATACAGATTTTAAGACAGAAGCAATATAAATGCAAATATTAGAATCCCCTCTCCAGCCAGTGACAGAAAAACTGACAGAAACGGCAGCAGCTACAAAAATAGAAAAATGGATCAGGGTATCCAAATAAAAATACTGGAGGGCATTTAATCACAGAATGGTCAAGGTTGGAAGGGCCCTCTAGAGATCATCTAATTCAACTCCTTTGCTCAAGTAAGGTCACTTAGCATGTTTCCAACACATCACAGGAAACAGGTTGTGGGGTCTTTATCCTTGGAGATACTCAAAAGCTGCCTGGACACAATCCTTGGAAGAAGGTGTTGATATGAAAAGTAAATTCTGCTTAGTTTTTAGTAAATTCTGCTTAGATCTACACAACATTAAGAGTTTCTACGTGATGTGTCAGAGTTCAGATAAACTATCCCTGACTAAAACTTTGGGTAATATTGCTAAAAACTAAGCAGAATTTACTTTTCATATCAACACCTTCTTCCAAGGATTGTKTCCAGGCARCTTTTGAGTATCTCCAAGGATAAAGACCCCACAACCTGTTTCCATGCTCAGTCACCCCCACAATAAAGAAGCTTTTCCTCATCTTGTCCCTATTGGCCACAAGGGCACATTGCTGGCTCTTGGTAAACTTCCTGTCAACCAAGACTCCAAGGTCCTTCTCCAGAGAGCTGCTTTCCAGAAGGTCAGTCCCTAGCCTGTGCATGGAGTTATTCCTCCCTAGGTGCAGGACCTTGCACTTGCTCTTGTTGAACAATCATGAGGTTCCTCTCCACCTACCTCTTCAGCGTGTCTAGGTCTCTCCCTCATCTACCCAGCCAGTTAAACCATCATAGAAGGCCATCAGAATGATTAATGATTACCTCTTGGTGAATCCACTTTGACTACWCCCAATCATCTTTTTTTATCCTTCACATGCCTAAAGATGACGTGCAGGATGAGCCACTTCATTCTACCTCCAGGAACGCAGGTGAGGCTGACTGGTCGGTCGTTTMCTGGGTCCTCCTTCTTGTCCCTTTTAAAGAATGGAGTGGCTTTCTTCCAGCCCTCAGTCACCTCTCCTGCTATTTTAAAGATGAGGAAGGGTGGCCAAGCAATGAACCAGATCCCTCAGCACTCATGAGTGTATCCCATCAGGTCCACGGATTTGAGGGTGCCAAGTTTGCCTAAATGATCTCTAACTCAATCACCTCCAATCAAGGAGATTTTCCTTCCTCCAGACTTTCTCTCTTGTCTTAGGGCTTGGGATTCCTGAGGGCTGGTCTTTKCAGTAAAGCCTGAAACAAAGAAGGCAATCAGGAGCTCTGCCTTCTCAATATCCTTCATCATCAGGGCACTCATCCTATTCAGCTGTGGACTCAYATTTTCCCTAGTTTTCCTTTTTCCACTGATGTATTTCAAGAAGCTTTTCATGTCCCCTCTACTTGACTTCTTACTCATAGGAATGCACTGATCTCCAGCTTGGAGGAAGTAATTCCTGGATACTGGTCAGCTGTCTTTCCCTCCCTTCTACTCCCCTGCTTCTACCCTTCCTTCCAGGGCCCTAACCCATAGGATTCTTTCCAGAAAGTGTTCTCTGGAAATAAGTTTACAGAACGCACACTTAGAAAAGCAGATGTTTCTTTATAAATTTATTTGCTTTTCCATACAGGAAAAGAAAAGGGAAAGCATCTTGGCAATGCCTAACTCAGAATGTTCAGCCTTTACAACATCAATTCTATGAGATCCTAGTCTGAACAATTAATGGTTTGTGTACAAGAATACAGAKAGTTTCACTAGTGTGACAGTGGTCCAACACTGGCATTAATGACTGCTAACTTAGGCCTTCAGGCAGTAAGAATATGGAAAAGTTGAACATTAATTGCAACATCTCCAGTGCAGAACTTCTAGAGAGGTAGAAAGGGACCAAGGAACAGAGGTCAAATGCCTARTATAACTATTGAAAGGAAGAGTCATATATTACTGAAGAGATGAATTAACWTTGGAAAAACATTCAAACACTCAAAAAGTGGCATCTTCAGGTTTTGGAAACATTGCACAGGAAGATTTTATTAGTTTAATTTTTGAATTATTAAACTTTGCTTTCAGTATCTCTAACACCATCCAGTTTAGYAAAAGCATCGCTAAAAAGATCCTGAAAGTAACATCAAATTATAAAGTATTCTTATTACTGCCTGCTTTAATATAAAGAGGAATCACAATTATGTGGCTGTGCTAATTTCTACTTCCTTATGCAGATGAATGAAGCTTTTCTATTTTAACACATTTGCATTCCTCCCCTCCCCCGAAAGCATTTTCAATTTTGCTGGATACAGCAGAACTGCATTTACTCCTTCAGCTAYAATGGACTGCTGAAATAAAGCTATTGCCCAGCACCTGCTCTTAGTCAGACAGCTCAAATCAGAGGTTAGGGGAAAAAAAAGAAAAGATTTTATGTCATTGTAATGCAAGTCTCCTTTTAGCTTTGCTGCAGTCAGTGTTCAATTATGTTCTGCAACAATCTCCATTACTAGAGCCAGCATTTTTCGGTCCCTCCTTGCATGCATTTACTTTCTTGTTCACATATGATAGTATTCCTAGCAAAGTAGAGGAGCTTTAAAAGAAATCTGCCAATATATTTAATGAGCCTACATCTTTTTTTGCCCATTSAGAATCCTAGGATTCAAGTGCATTCTCAATTTGCAAGCTCCAAAGGAATATAACTGATGCAATATAACACGTTATAGATTAAATTACAAATTGCCCTTCTCTGGAGGTTTGATGGGTCAAAATTAACCTGAAATTTAATATACTCTTTTGAATACAAAACTCACAGCAGGTAATAAAGGAGGGACCTCATGCATTCTTTTCGGGATGTACTCCATTTTTACAGGCTTGGGATTCTTCTCATTCAGAATTTTTATTAGTTCAGTCTGCAGCCAGGATTTGTAAGACTTCATCGGAAGCAGGAATGAGCACCCTGTTTTTGCAGAAACAAAAAGAGGCAGAGAGTTATTCTAGCTAGGCACAACAGCGAATGGGAAGGAACTAGCTAATGCAAATAGCTACTGCAAATGCAGGAGGGCTGTCTTGCTTTTGAAGCATGAGAGCAGCAACACACGGGCAAAGAGCTCTGGGATGGAGGCCAGGGGGTGAAGCGTACTGAAACTCAGGGTCTGGGATTTGAGGTGAAAGGAATCTAGAGCTGGAAGGACTGGAGATGCCCACAGGGAGGATTTTAAAAGCTCGAAGTAGGAGAAGTTTAATTCTAATATAAATACACTGTAATAAGGTGACCTTGAAAAGAAAGGACACGGATATGGTAGACAAGTTTGTGTCAAAAAATAACCTTTGCGGTAAGTGCAGATGACAGAAGGCAAATARTGTTCAGAAATCTTCCAGTTTTATTGGAAGTTTCAAATATTTTTCTTTTTCTTCTCCCATTAATGCTTTGAGTCCTGAAGTCACATGACAGGCTCCGTTTTTAGGAAGGGGAAAAAAAAACTTTAAGAGTCATGCCCTCATGAAAAAAGTCTTGAAAACATAAAGCCTAAGACTTCACACAGAATATAAAACAAAATTCATATCTTCAATAAATCTCATGATTTTATTGTAATTTTTCTTATACTTTTAAAATACTTTAAATAGCACTAATGTAAACCTAGCAGTTGCTGTCTAAGCACTTGCAGCAGCAGCTAGAGATCCAAAATATATTCCCAGCTGATATCATGATCATCACCACCACAGAATGACTGGCAATACAGAATTAACRGTAGCTCATATGAAGATGTCATATATTTATTTCTGTATCCTATAGATTAATCCCTTCCTCACGATGCAGAAGCACATACTTAAAGCTCACTTACTACATTTGAAAAGACCCTATGCACAACACTGTGTTGAACAGCAGGACAGGGATTGCTCCAAGGATACACCCAAGGATAGTATGTTCATTGCTGAGAAAGGTTAAGATCACATCACATGCAAGGTCAGTCCGAAGGATGTTCCTGCTAATTCCGTGGAGATCTACACAAGATTAAGAGTTTCTATGTGATGTGCCAGAGTTCAGATAAACTATCCCTGACTAAAACTTTGGGTAATATTGCTAAAAACTAAGCAGAATTTACTTTTCGTATCAACACCTTCTTTAGCTATGAGAGCTATTTCCTTCCAACACCTTCTTTAGCTATTTCCTCTTATCACATGCAAGTGGAAACAAACAAGGAAATGTCTTTTTTTTTTAATACAAATTCCAGAATATTCTCCAATGATTCTCCTTCTTATTTTTGTCACTATATATTTSAATATAGCCTTGAGAAAACTGTCTCTCGTTTCATAAAAGAGGACATACTAGTTGCAATTAGCATACCTGAACCAAGTTCAAAGCTTTATAAAGGTACCGTTCCCAGATGTAGCATTTTTCATTGACACCACAGCCATCATTCATTTCTATTTTCACTTTCCTAACTTAGAACATCAGAAACAAACAATCYAACAGAGCAGTTAGAAGTGCTGTTACAACTGCCAAAAAATCCTTTGGCTAAATCCACCATTTCATAATCATCCTATATTTCTGTGCACTGAGGCTCAGCCAGAAAGCCTTCACATCCATGACTCAGTCCCTACCAGATGCTGAACAACTAATTCTATAAAACGGCAAGATTAGAAGACCCAGGACTATAGTGTTGTTACCAACAAGTAGAAAATTTCTGAATTCATTTTTCTGTTCCAAGACCTTCACTTTGAAAAGAAGAAACAAAAGGAAGTTTTAGGGGACGCCACATAAGGTAGTACTCAAAAATGGATTGTGTTTCTGTTTCTTCCACTATTTAAGTAAAGCACAACAGAAGAAAATCAGCAATAAAATTTACACAGTAGTTCTTGCCATTCTCAAAGCTTTCCAGACATATAAGTAAATAGCCAGTGTTGTAAGAATTCAGGACACCTTAATAAAGCTGCATGGATCCTGAATATTCAGACATCTTGAGGATACTTCTGATACTGCTTTACCACAGATTGTTTCTTTTTAGTAACAGTTAAAAAAACTGTTTTAGTGATCTGTATTTAAGACATTTCTTACATAAAGGTCTACTAACTCTTTTACTCAACATTAATGTGCTCTTGAGMAGCACTATTTCCTTCAAGGACAGCTGTATTAGCTATCTCCTCAACACATTCAAGTTACAGGTTTTAGCCTGCTCATCCCACATACATCCAGAATCTTTGTTTGCATCTATACATGAATAAATAAATACCTATATAAAAGAAACCTTAGAAATGTTAGTGAATCTGGCCTCACAAAAAAAGAAAAAAAATCCTTTTTTAATGGGTATATGTTGTGAAGGAGACAAAGAAGTGGTTTGTTCAGTGCCTAACAGAAGGAGGAGTGCAACATTTCATAATGTGAAAGACCACATGACCTTGGTTTAGTTTTCAGTATAAAGCCTTACCTTGCTTCTGCTGTTCCTTGCCTCTCTTGCTGAAGCTCTGGTCCTACCATCAATGGACGCTTTTGATGCCTGCAGAAATGTGAGCCCTGCTTGGTCATGTGCTGTCCACCCGCTGTTTTGTGATCCCTGCACCAAGGAATGTGACTTCAAATTACAGGGTTCTGTGGATGCTAGGCTAACTTCTCCTGTTCATATTATAAAAGAGGCACATACTCACAGGGAATTTTGCTTTATTTGAAGAAGAAATTAAATTCAGGGAATAAGAGACTGCTGCACTTCTCCTTAACTGCTAAATACCGGACTTAAAATCATCAACACTTCTTTAGGGTAGAGATTTCATCCATATTTTTTTCTAATCCCCTCTGGTTTCTTTTCCAGCTCTTCCTCACATATTCAAGACGAGGAAAGCTCCAATGAGTGCAGTTACCARTATTCTGATTTATTTAGTGGCAGTCCCTGTGTTAACATCACACTRTGCTTCTGCTTGAATTACAAGAGCTGGATAAGTAGTTCCTTCATTAATCCATCACTGTCAACGGTGTGTAATGGAACAACACGTTGGTAGAGATGTTTGAGATTTCAGTAAATGCTGATTAATACCACACTGCAGCCATGATCAATAAATCTCAAGTACTTCATTATGAAACCTCAAAGCCTGCGTATACAAACCTGTCAGTAAAATGGTACAAAATTACAAATAGACAAAATATAATTCAAAGACTGCAAAGATGTAACAACACAGAGACAAGTTAATTTCTCAGAGGATACTATGGAAATCTAAAAAAGGTGGATACAAGTGATGAGAAAAAAGAAGAGCAACTCAACAGCTGCTTTATGTGACAGAGGATTAAGGGACAGAGAAGAAAACAGTGAAGGCAATAATCAAACTGGAGGTTAATATTCGTTTTTCTCTTAAAGGATCCCATAATAATGATCCCACCACTATGTTTCACTAGAGATTACCATCTGTGATGAGATGTATGCTCCACCATAAGCCAAAGATCTCCTCTTTCATAACTTACTACAAAAAGGAAAAAAAAAATCATTTGCATATAAAAGATTCATTTGATTTTCCTATAATGCTTATTATTTTTATATTATTTGCTTGTCTGGCTAGACGTCACACAGTTATGTGACACAGTCGCAAATATGCAAAATGGGTAATTCATACTAGAAAAGACCACACAAATTGTCTTCTAAAAAGGCACTGACTTGAGGCAAAAGAAAGGAGAACTGTATTTTCAACCAACTCTACTCTTTGAAACACTGATCTAAAACCCAAATACCAGCGAAGGACTGATATTCTCTTCTTCCCAACATTATTTGTTTCTTTTCACGGTAAGCAAATAAAAAACTTTGTTCTGCAGCAAAAATCCAAGAGCATAGCCAAGTAAAATCTATACGCTGAGCAAAAAAACTGCTAGCTTGTTATGGAAAATACGCTATCTAAAAGCATAAGACCTTTCAAAGAGATTGGACAGACCAAAGAGAAAGGAAGCTTCACATGTAGCTTTTTCAGCTCTAACACAAAAATAGTAAGCTTGGCTTGAGCTGCTTAAGAAGATGGGAAATCAGCACAGAGATCAAGAATGATAAGAGGAGAAACAGTTAAAGTGCAGTCAAGGGACATTTTGGTAACATCTGAAAATGAAGAAAAACAAATAATAGAAGAGACCCAGCTACAGTGACTGGTGTGAAAGATCACAAAAATAATAAGAAGAAAAGGGAAGAAAAAAAGAGCAGCAAAGACAGACTGGGGCAAAAATGTAAAAGCTAAACAAAAAACTAAATAGAAAACTAAAGGGGAAAATAGTATTGTCAAAGACAAGCAAAAACAGTAATTTGAGAAAACGACAGCAGATCAAAATTTGATCTAAGGTAAGAAGCAAGTTCATCAGTTTACCCAACTTGCACCGTGGATACATCGGCCTCCTAAGCTTGGTATTTATCACCCTGACACTAACAGCCAACACCTCAATTGTCACTATGAAATCCAAGGCATTTGCAGCTGACTTTAGAAGAGTGAGGTGCGAGGACAGGGAGAGGACAAAACAAATCAACAGCCAAGAGCTGCCGCTCGAGGCATCACCCAGAGCCGTGCACGATGGCATCACCCACAGCGGGCAGCGCCAGGGCGCCCGCGTGCCGCAGCAGAGTGCGCGCAGGGAGCAGAGCGGCGGGATGAGCAAGGTGCAGGTGAGGGGCATGGAAGGGAATCACCCAGGCGCTCGGGCAGAGAAAGATTCCTCAGGGAAGAGTCGATTCTGTCACAAGGATAGAAGTAGAAGAGGAGGCTAGGAAGGCAGGACAGCCTAACCTGGCTTGGCCTAGCATGTCCTGGTCTGGCCTTGCATGTCCTGGCCTGACCTAGCCTGCCCTAGTCTTGCCAGGAGTGGCCTAGCCTAAGCTGGCTTGGCCTAGCCTGGCCTGACTGGGCCAAGCGTAGCCTAGCCTGACCTAGCCTAACCTGACTAGACTAGCGTACCTAGTCTAGACTGGACTAGCTGACTATTCTAGTCTGTCTAGTCTAGACTAGCTGACCAGCCTAGCCTAGCCTAATCTGACTTGACTAGCCTAGGCTTAGCCAGGCCAAGCCTGGCCTAGCCTAGCCTGGCTTAGTCTAACAYTGGCCAGCCTAGCATGATCTAGGCAAGCCTAGTCTAGCCTGGCCTGGTTTAGCTTGGTCTGGCCTGGATTGGCCTGGAATGGCCTAGCCTAACCTAGCCTGGCCTAGCCTGGCCTGGTTTGTTCTGGTCTGGCCTAACTGAGCCAGCCTAGCCTAGTCTGGCCTTCTTTAGCCTGGTCTGGCCTGGCCTGGCCTGCCTTACCTTAGCCAAGCCTGGACTAACCTAGCTGACCTGGTTTGGCCTGGCCTGGCCTAGCGTAGCCTGGTCTATCATAGCCTAGCCTGGCTTGACCTACCCTGACCTGGTCTAGCCTAGCTTAACCTGGCCTATCATAGGGTAGCCTAGACTGACCCAGCCTAATCTGGCCTGGTTTGGCCTGGTCTGGACAGTCTTGAACTAGCGTAGCGTGTAGCCTGGCCTGGTCCAGCCTACCCTAGCCTGGCCTGGCCTATTTTATCCTGACTTAGCCTGGCCTGGCCTATTTTATCCTGACTTAGCCTGGAATGGACTAGTATAACCTGGTTTCTCCTCGTCTAGCCTGGCCTAGCCTGGGCTGGCCCGGTTTGGCCTGGCCTAGTCTGTCTTAGACTTGCCTAATCTGGCATAACCTAATGTGGTCTATGCAGGCCTAGCCTGTCTTGGCCTTATTTGGCCTGGTCTTGCATGGCCTGGCCTGGCTTATCATTGCCTTGCCTGGCCTAGCCTGGTCTGGCCTAGCCTAGCCTGGCATGGACTAGTCTAACCGAGCCTCATCYAGCCTTGCGTGCCGCGACCTAGACTAGTATAGCCTAGCCTGGCCTGGCCTTGCCTGGCCTGGTTGGGCCTCGTATGTCCTGGCCTATCCTAGCCTAACCTAGCCTGGTTTGACCTACCCTGGCCTCGCCTAGCCTAGCCTAGCCTGACCTCACATAGGATATCCTAGACTGCCCTAGTCTGGCCTGGCCTGGTTTGGCCTGGTCTGGACTGTCCTGGCCTAACATAGACTAGCCTGATCTGGTCTAGCCTGGCCTGGCCTATCCCAATATGGTCTGCCCTAGCCCAGCCTGGCTCAGCCATRGTTTGGCCTAGCCTGGTTTGGCCTAGCCTAGTCTAGCTTAGCCTTGCCTAATCCAGYCTAGCCTAATGTGGTCTACCCAGGCCTAGCCTGTCTTGGACTGTTTTGGCCTGGTCTGGCCTAGCCTGACTTGGCCTATCCTTGACTTGCCTAGCCTAGCCTGGTCTGGCCTAGCCTAGCCTAGCCTAGCCTGGCCTGGCCTGATTTGGCCTGATGTGGCCTGGCCTTGCCTAGCATAGCGTGATCTAGCCTGGCCTGGCCTGGCCTGGTCTGGCCTGGCCTGGCATGGCCTAGCTTACCTTGACCTAGTCTTGCCTAGCCTAGCCTAACCTAACCTGATCCCGCCTCACCTGGCCTGGTCTGGTCTTTCCTGTCCTAGCCTAGCCTAGCCTGATTTGATCTGGTCTGGTTTAGCATAGCCTAGCCTGTGCTAGTCTAGCCTAGCCTAGCCTAGCCTGCCCTGGCCTAGCCTCACCTGCCCTAGCCTAGCCTCACCTGGTTTGGCCTGGTCTGACCTAGCCTGACTAGGCTAGGCTAGGTTAGGCTAGGCAAGGCTAGACCAGGCTAGGCTAGGCTAGGCTAGGCTAGGACTAGTAGGCCACTTTAAGCAAGGGTAGGCCAGGCCACAGCAGGCCAGGCCATGCCACGCCAGGATAGGCCACATTAGGTTAGGTCTGGCTACGTCAGGCTAAACCAGGCTAGCCTAGGCCAGGTTAGGCTAAAACAGGATAGGCCAGGCTAAACCAAGCTAGGATAGGCCAGGCCAGGCCAGGTTAGGCTTGGTCAGGCTACGCCAGACTAGGAAAAGTTAGGCTAGGCTAGGCCAGGCCAGGCAGGGCCAGAGGAGGCCAAATCAGACCAAGCCAGGCTAGGTCTAATGTGGCTAGACCACAGTAGGTAGGCCRGACTATGCTGGGCTAAACCAAGCTTGACCAAACCAGGCCAGGCTAGGCTAGACCAGGCCAGGGGAGACAGATCATGCCAAACCAGGCCATGCCAGGCTAAGTTAGGATAAGATAGGCTAGGCTAAGATAGGCTAGGCTAGGCTTGGCTAGGCTAGGCCAGGCCAGGCCTGTATAGGCAAGGCTACACCAAGCCAAGCTAGGCCAGGTTGGGCTAGGCTAGGCCAGGTTAGGCTAGATGAGGACAAGCCAGGCCAGGCCAAACCAGGCCAGACTAGGCCTGGTTAAGCCCGTTAGGCCAAGTCTGAGTAGGGCAGGCTAAGCTAGGCTAGGCCAGRCCAGGCTAGGAAAAGCTAAGGCAGGCTGGGCTAGGGCATATCAGGCTAGGCTAGGCCAGACTAGGCCGGGCCAGGCTAGGCTAGGCTAGGCCAGGCCAAGCCATACCAGGCCAAACAAGACCAGACAAAGCTAGACCAGGCTAGGCGACACCAGACCCCAACAAACCTGGGCAGGCTAGGCTAAGCCAGACTAAGCTATGCTAGGCAAAGCAAGGCCAGGCTAGTCTGGGCCAAACCAAGCTAGGCTGGGCCAGGCCAGGCCAAGCTAGGGTAGGCCAGGCCAAGCTAGGGTAGGCCAGGCCAAGCTAGGGTAGGGTAGGCCAGGCCAGGCCAGAGTAAGCTAAACTAAGCTAAGCTAAGCTAAGCTAGGCTAGGCTAGGCTAGGCTAGGCTTCTTGTCTTTTTGTTGCCCACTACTACTTAGGCCCTATTCCGTAAATTATTTGTAAACTCCACCCAGCAAATTAATTTCGAGCTGCTGGCGCCCCTCCCCGTTATCTGCCCAATGACGAGCAGCAGCCCAAAAACGTAACTAGTTGCTGGGCAAAACCTCCCGGGAACCTCAGCAACTCCCACTGAAGCCTCCACCCCGCCTTAACCGCCAGAAGGGGCGGGTCATGGGTGGGCCTGCCAATAACCTTGGTRGGCGGGAGAAAACCAGAGAGCCAATAAGCACTTCGGATATCATTGATGAACAGAGCTCGGGTCCAATCGAGTTGGGTGGTGACGCTCCCGAGGAGGCGGCGGGAGAGCTCCGTTGCTAGGGCCGCGCCGTTGCTAGGGCCGCGCCAACGGCCGCGGCGGCGGCTCCCGCTGCCTTCCCGCTCCGTGGCCGCCGGGCCCGGTGTCCGGCCGGGCCTCGCCAAGTGCGGCCATGGTGAAGCTCGCCGCCAAGTGCCTGCTGGCAGGTGAGTCCGGGCGGCTGGGGGGGGCCCGCGGTGGTGGCGGGTCGTGCCGGGTGTCCCGGCCCCTCGTCGGCCTGCAAAGCACGTGGGTGAGGAAGGGAGTCCGCTGTTCCCTCAGGGAATCCCGTTTTTTATTACGTCCCCACTCGAGTTGCGAGGTGAGGAGGGTGATTTCAACCGCCAGAAAAGCAGGAGCAGGCTCCCCCCCAAAAAAGGAGCATCCTCGTGAGATGGAAACGTGGCCTCCAGGTGGGGAACAAACACAGAGGCTGAGCTCGGTTTAGTCACCATGAATTATGGAGGTGAGGAGAGTAAATGTGGTTGATTCTTAATGCTGTGGAATAAAARCTTTGTTTTTTTTCCCCTCCCTCTACATTTAAGCTCTGTGCACCTTCACTCCCAAGCACAAAATCAGAAAATGCTCATATGTGGACAGCTCTCAGCTTTACATTCCTTGCTCCAAACCTCTGTATTTTTTCATCAAGAATAAAATCCTTTTGCCTTTTTGTCTCAGAAATAACCGACCAACTTGCACAAAGCCCAAGTGCAATCTTTGGCAAAGGCAAAATCTCCTTTATCATCTCCCTGATGCCTAATGTTGACAATTCCTGTAGATAACAGGAATATTTTGCCTGTCTTCTAGGTCTGCAACTTCTGCATCATTCTCAGTGTGGAAGTCTGTAGTCCCAGTACACAGGTCTTGCTGAGGTCTTTCAGGTTGTGTTGTTTAATGCTAGTCAGGCCAGTTTCATGATCACTTTATCATACATTTTCTGTGGATGATCCAATTAAATGCTTAATCCTAATTGGCTTGGGAGCTGCCTCTTCAATTCTGTGCAGCATTTTTAAGTGCTTGGATAATATCAATATATCACTAAAAATAATAAGTTAATGCAGCAGACCAGACAAAATAATTTCTCCAAAAATGACCACTATAGTGAAAGGGACCTAACAAATGAGTTATTACAACAAACTAAAGAGAAGAGGGGAATGCAATTATATAGGCAGGAGGAAAAACATTCAAATGTGGAGCAAGAAACTCTTGTGTACCTAAGGRTATGATTGCCAAATGTAGAGTGGCTTACGGTGTTGGGAGCAGCACAGAGGTCAAGAAGAACAACAGAGGGGGAAAAAAAGAGCRTGTATTAGCAAAAATGAGATTAATAACTTGAAAGCAGAAAGGGATTCCTATGTTATTTTGAGGATAATATACAGATACATAGTCAAAGATATTGCTGCTTGAGCTTGCTGTGGAGAAACTGTGGGAGGGTTGGCATTATAAAATGTTGGCAGTGGTCGGCCTTTTTGAGACATATAACAGCTTCTTAGAGAACAGCGGAACTAAGGATGCAATAAATACTGTAGGATGCAGTATTGGGAGATGAGACCAAACTAAATACAAAGCACAAAGAAACTTATTTTTAGAGACAAGTGAAGTAATGGGCGAAGATGATGGCTAAGCATGAGAAAAGAGGAAGAAAAGCTGGGRCTATCAAACTGTGAAAAGGCAACAAATTAGATAGGAATTTACATTGGATGATGGAAATAAAAGAGCCTTATATAGTTTGGAGCATTATGTGCTTCTCTGTCTCATCTTAGAAAGACAGATCTAATTGTCTATTTAAGCACAGATTAACTGCCTCTCAGAACAGAGTGTTGTCTTCAGCACGAACTTGAACTGATCAGGGAACAAATTGACTTACCAGATTTTCCTGTCTAAATATTATGAGCCCAACTCAATTTAAAGGAAGAAAGAACACCAAAAATATTTAAACAATATTTTTAATTTTGGTTGATGCATCTAGGAGCAGTTGTCACCAGCTAAAGTGCCTTTCTCTATAGTGCCATGTAAGATTAAAAATTTCTCAGTCTGCTTCAAAACACAACACAGGAAGCATAGGAAACTGGAATATCGTCAAAGGATGTTTCTACATTGCTTTGTTTATTAATGATATAAAATAAAAGACTTGTATTTCAGGTTTGGCTGTCATGAGTATTCCTTCAAGGGTCAAGCTATACCTTTGAGAGATTTAACTCCCAATTCCTGCCTATTTGAACTTACTAGATCAAGAAAAGGAGATACRGAGTAAGGATAAGCCATTTGAGAGCACTAAGTTGACTTTAATATTTTCATTTTCATTTATTTTCAATAATGATGACGTGCAGTATGCTTCATGAAGTGATTTGGGTGCACACAGATTCTGCCATTCTTTGCCACTGCATTGGCAGATTGTGGCAGTTGTCCAAGGTAGGGCAGCTTTCAAGTTTGCTCAAACAGTTGTGCAAACCACACCAGTAAGTCTTGACTCTAAAAGAGCAAACACTAAAGCCTCCTGATTTTGTTCCCATGTAGGGATGAATCAGGAGGACCTTTCTCTTCAGCCAATGACATTTTCTCCTGTTATGTCCAGGATGCAACTAATGAGACAACAGCAGCATTGAGTCAGCAAGAGTTGCTGTCTTAGCAAGGTCAGCAAGAAGAGTCATGGAGGAATGTTACCAGCTTAAGAAGCTTTGGGGAATAAAAATGATCAGTTTCTTACCTGAACTCAGTATATAACAATGATATGAATTTGAGGAAAACATGTAACCTAATGAGAAGAAACAGCCTCCTATGCAGTTCAGTCCCTCTTATCCTGTGTCTGGGAACTGTTACTCTTTAGCTAAAAGCTATAGACTAGACGTTAATTTTAGAACAAATTGCAATTTTGCTCTGATCTGGGGTTTCTTTATTGTTGCGATGGAGCAGAGCTATGAAATCAGCCCACTCTGCATAACGACAACATCGTTTTCAGCATGTAGGTTGGCTTTTTTGGTTGTTTTGTGCTTCTTATGGGATTTATATTACCTGTGTTCAGGTTATAAGCCCTTACCACAGGAAGGTAGAGAACTAAATGTAACAGCAGGAAAATAAGATACTGTAAAATGGAACGAAAATCTCTTTTATCTTTGGTCTTGCAGGTGATCCAGCTGTGGGGAAGACTGCTTTAGCCCAGATGTTCCGCAGTGATGGGGCCCATTTTCAGAAGAATTATACGCTAGTGAGCATAAATGGGACAATAGGCTCTCCAGCAACTTTTCTGTGTTTCATGAAAGAAAAATAAGAAACTATAGAGAAAAAAATGAATAATGTTACTTTAAGTTGAGGMATTGAAGGTGGGATCTTGTTTTAGGGTTTCCTTTCTCCCTCAAGACTCCTGAAGAAAAATAGCTTAGCATTTTAAKTCTTTGCATTATGTAGGGGCTAGCTTCAAAGCTTAATGCAGAGTAAACCAGTTAATTTTTGTCATTTTCCTGCTGAATCAATGTTTTCACAAGCTTTTGTGGTCTTGGAGAGCTTCACCCTTTAGGGAGCACTCCATGAAAAAGCATTGCTGAAGGAGAAAGCTGTTCATTTCAACTATTAAATGTGTGTGTGGACAGTGTGCTTATCACTATGCAAACATGAAGATGTGCTGCGTAGTCAYAAGATAATTATAATCTACAGAAACTGTTCGCTGATGAAGAGGATACAGTTTGCAGTCTTTCAGTGCAGGAATCAATGGTGATGACTAATCAGAAGCAGGATAAAAATAAAAGTAAATATAAGTAAAGTAAAAAAAAAAAATGAGGAGGGAGAACTGGCATATGTTTATTCATTGAAGTAATGCTGGAAACCAGAAGTTAGGGATGAAAATAGAACAAACAAATGAGCTACAAAGCAGAATGAGATAAAAGGTGGAAGAAGGACAAATTACCACAATCCCATATGGTAGCTGATCACATGGTTGGTGCAAAAAGTTCTAAGGCAGAACTGTGAAAAGAGCAGCACTACKAAAGTGAACATAGCCTTGCAGATTTCAACTAACACCCGTGTATATAACCAAATTTCTGGATGTTGTTTCTTTTCTGTCTTTTTTTCCCCTATTTGAGCAAATCTGCATGGGTTTGACATGTAAGTAGAAGTATGTTACCAGATCTTTGAGGAGTGTTGTTGACTTCCCAACAGTACATTTGATGGAATTGTAATGATTCACAAGAATTGCCTCAATCCAATGAACAGTTGGTACGCAGATAGACAGGCTCTTAAAAACTCTTCTGATCCTTGTTTTCCTGATTCTTTTTGACAGACAACGGGCACAGAACTGTTGGTGAAGGCCGTATCGGTTCCAGAGACAAGTGATAGTGTGGTGAGTTTTTCTGTGACATAAATTGAGTCAGAAGGACATGTCTAGAGCTCAGACCTCTCTTTTTGTCTCATTGGTGGAAGATCCCTCTTCATGTTCATAAGACCATTAAGTTGCATTAAGGAAATAAGGGTGATCTTGTAAGATTATTGATTCTCCAGGGATAGTTCAATCTTAGAATGCAAGTTTTGCATGCTTATATGCAAGATGACATCTTGAGCCAAAGCTGCTGTCAGCTTTTTAAAGAATATGTACTGTTCTTTAGGACACTCAGGATTAGTTCATGTTTCTGAGAACAAATAACCCCAGAAACTCCCACTAATGGCATGTGTATGTTTATCTTATATAAATAATAGAAGTTAGCTTCTTACTAACTAGCTCCACATACTGTGTTTCCAGTAGGGACTTAAACAAGGTTTGGTGATCCTTTTCTTTTTTATATAGGAAAAATAGCTTTTTTTTTCCTCATGCTGTCTGAACAGGCAGTATTCTTGGTGTGAGGAGCTTGTCCCTTAGGGATAGGGCACTGAACAAAATTTAAAAGTAGCAGGTTCCAGTATTTACTTTCTAAACCTTTCCCTACACTGTGTTTTCCTGGCAAAAGCCCCCTTTCTCCTTCTGCTTTCAGGAACTCTTCATTTTTGACTCTGCAGGGAAAGATCTATTTTCTGAGATGTTGGAGAAACTGGTGAGTATTATGTAACAGCCCTCTCCTTCCAAAGAAGTGCTTTTGCTTTGGAGAGCTGAACTCCCCAGTCTGGCAGCTGTAGCAGACTTTGTCTTTAGTACAAATGGGCACTACCTCAGTTGCCAATTTCTGCTGTTCTCTCTCTCTGAAACTTGTAAAAATACCAGAAGAAATCTTTCCTGAAGGAAGGAATGCAGGTGATACTTCAATTTCYTAACAAAAGAAATAGGGATATTTGGCTGTGAACAACTATGTGCTGTTGGTTAAATTTACTTTTATTTCATAGAAAAACATCCATTTTCCTACTACCACATCAGTGGGCTTTTTGCCATTATAGGAATTGCTTTGATCCAGCAGGACTCTTTCATGTGGACATGAGACCGCCCTTGTTTTTTTTGTTGCTGTTGTTGTTCTTGTCCTCACCTATAYAGCTCTCCATTGTATTGTCTCATTTCAAAAGGCAGGATCAATTAATTGATGCAAGATGAGACTTCACAAAGTGGCTAAGTCAATGTAATGATTCATTGCACTACAAGGGGCAATTCCACCATTGCCCTTACACCAGGTCTGTTTGTAGAGGACCTCTTGGGAAGCTGCTTCAGCTTCTCAAACTGGCAAAAAATCATTCTACTTTTTTCCCCCGGATTAGTTTTGTGCTGATTCAGCATGCAGAATCTGTTTCCCAGGGATCAGGAGTGAATGCTGGAGCTGCTACAAATAAAAGAGTGCAACTGTGGAGACAGGAATGGGGGAGAAAGCAAGACCAATGCTCTTAGCAGCAGCTACCCATTTMATCAGCTCAAAAGAAATATGAAACTCCCACCTGAGCTTAGGGTTCTTTTAGGTTAGGCTTTTTATTTTTGTCTTAGCATCTGTGTTTGCTGTGTAGATGGGGGCTGCCTGTTGACCACATCAGTTTCATTAGAGCTGACAACACTCTTTTCTTGCTGTGCAGTGGGAGCAACCCAACGTCCTGTGCCTTGTGTACGATGTCACTAACGAGCAGTCTTTCAACAACTGTGCCAAGTGGCTGGAGAAGCTGAGGGCTCAGGCAGTTGGGATGCATCTTCCAGGTAAGGAAGGGATGGGAATCTTTTTATCTGCTTCCCTCTTGTATGGCAGCAGCTGTTTCCATTGAGATGTGGCACAGAGTATGTATTTTAAGCTAAGCCCAGGCATAGCTTCCTCTAGCTCATCTGCTTTTATCACAAAGCAGACAAGGCACAATCATTTTCAGATGATTCCTTTGTGGAATCTTTTTCTAGGCAGTTTTGTAGTTGTAGCCTGTTCTCCCTACCCCCAACTTGTTCAGCTCCTTCCACAAATATTCTGGCATTTATTACTAACAAATCAGCAGTTCTGGGCTGAAAGAAAGCTGAAAAAAGCTTGCTTTTTTTTTTCCCCCCTTGCTGTAGGTGTCTTAGTGGGGAATAAAACAGACCTGGTTGGTCGTCGAGTTGTGCAGCAGAAGCAAGCACAGGAGTGGGCTGAGAAACAAGGCCTGGAATACTGTGAGATGTCAGTGGTGAGTATCTGCTCCTCCCACTGTCTGTGGAAGTCAGTGTCTGTAAAGTAATCCCCTCTTTCGGGCGAGGGGGAGTAACTGGGGGCACTGTTTCACTTCTAATTCACTCTCAGTTAAAATCTGTCTTTTATGAAGTAGTTTCAGTAGTTAGTCAAATGCTTATTCCATCTGCTATTCACAGCTTTCTTATTTCTTTGCAGAAAGAGATGAAAAACTTTGAGGCCCCTTTCCACATCCTGGCGAGGTTATTCCATCAACTGTACAGAGAGAAGGTGGAATCGTTTCACTCACTAGTGTGATGAGGAATGTGACTAGGGTGACTTATTTGGCCCTTGAGCTTCTTTCAGTGCCCAGGCTGGAATACAGAGAGAAGAAAAAAGATGAGATTTTTGTATTTTTCATGGTCATATTCTGGTATTTCAAAATAAAAGACACTTTCCTAGAGTTGCTACCTCAGCATTCCTTTCATGTTCCCTAGCTTGGTTCTCTCCTCACTGAAAATCTGCTTGGCTGGAGGAGGTGGAAAGAAAAAGGGGGAGGGMAGAATTGAAATTGCTAGCTCTTTGCTTTGATGCTGCCATGTCTCTTGTCTGAACAGACTTCCTGCTGCTCCAAGGAAAGATTTGGAGGTTTTCAGAAGGAGAGAGGAAGCTGACAGAGTATTTTTCAACTTAAGCAACTTAACCCCGTACRTATGTTGCAGGGCAGGAGCAATCCGGCCCTGTCATTTGCAAAGCATTTTCAGTAGGAGACCTGTGCTCCAAAACTGACATATAGAAACTGTGTGGGGACCAATCTGGATTTAAATGTGCTCTCCACAATGCCCGGAGTTTGGGATCTGTGTTAATGGTGGTATCCGTGTCAGTTTTCAGACTGTAGTGCTGGTGACTAATAACCGTATCTGACTTCCAGAACGGGTTCCCCTCCCTTGTGTGGCTCCGTTCCTCTGCCTGGTGGGAGCAGCCTGGCCTGCCTCGGTGTCGCTGTCACTTGGTGGCACAGCACCCTCTGCTGGGCCCGGCTCACATGGTTTCTCAAGACGCTACCGTGTTGGAGCAAACGGGGCGCCTTCCGGTCATCGGAAGAAATCCTGTTTTATTCTAGAGGCAGGTACAACACTTTAAAACGAATTATCCTTTCATGAATTTCTTATGTTTTATGTTTTTGTTTCTTTTTGTCAAGTGAAATTGGAAATGCCTTTATTCTCACTAGGTTCAGTTCACAGGGCCTCATTTGGACACTAGAATCAGATGTTTTTGTTATTTACCTGTCCCTGCCTCTCCTTTTTACATCACTAGCAGAAAAAGGCTCTAGGAAGCAAAAAAACCAAGCTGGCTGTTTTTCTGATTCAGGGATGGGGACATGTCCGCTTGAAAGTTTGGTGTCAGACCAAACTGATGGGTAAAAGCTCAGGAATAACTTCTTTTATGTGGAGAACTGATGTTACTTGTGTACGAATATATTTGCTAATATAGTATGTGAAAGCAGCCTTGGACTGTGTTGTAGCTGGGTCTGAGGAGTTCAAAGCTGTAACCTTTCTCTTCTCCCAAGATTATCTTAAACTCCCTTGGGCAAGCGAAGATGAAATTTGTGGAGAGTGAGCACTGAATGATTTTTCAGGCAGGCTTTTCAGGAATCTGTGTTTCAAGACTTATATGTATATTTTATAACCATTTTTTATATTCATTGCTAGGGCACGTACTTTGGACTGAACATAAGAAATGTTGCTTGCAGATGTTGTAGCAGAGTTTATGAAGAGCTTCAGGAATCTGGAAAAGCAGATGAGCTTATTTCGCCAGCAGCAGTGTGTTGATGAGCAGTATGTGAGAATTGGCTAAGGAACATGACACACCAACAAAAGGGGTCAAATATACACTAGGCCCACAAGAAAAGAAATGGGGCCTCTTGCAGGAAGCCTTCTGCATAAATGTCAGAACATACAGGGAAAGCTCTTAACTTGCTCCAAAGTAGAGCCTCCACTGGCTTTCAGGACTTGCCTTTTTTGACAAGGATTAGGATTACTGAGTGTGTAATTTTTTTGTGTGTGTGTGTGTTTTTTTTTTTTTTCTGTTTGTTTCTGTTTGTTTTTTAAATCTTGAATGGGCTGTGGGGATGACCATTTATTTATGTGGACTGAGTGCAGACTTGCCTGCAGATTCTAGCCACCTCTGACTAGCAAGAGTAAGAGTTAATTTAGGTGCTGTGCTGCTTTAGTTAAGGAGCTACTCTGCTCACGCCTCTTTGTGATTTGGCAGCTCTTTTTCCCCCCAGTTCCACTCATGATATGACTACAGCATGAGGATTTTTGGGGGGTATTTTTTGTTGTGTTTATTCATATTGAAAATAGCACGTCAGGTGTCTGCCACCTGCAACATGGCATATGGGGAATAGGAATGCCTGGGGAATGGGTGATCCTGTATGATCTTTGTATGGGGAGTTCAATCTCCCCAAAAGACTTCCCTTAACTTTGAATAAACAGTCTAAACCTGCCAGTAAGATGAAGATAGGTGAACATTGTTTATTAAATGAATGCAAAAACTTGAAAATCTCATTAAGGGAATGCTTGCAGTGGTGATYTGTGATTTATAGGGAAGCTGCTTTTGAGAGGCTGGTGAAGAAAAATGCATCCCATGCAGGGAAAGATATATTGCCTGGGAGAGTAAATGTATTATCTAATTAGCTAGCAGTAGGGATTCACCCACTGCCCCTTTCCTTCTTTCCCCAGGCCATTACTAGAATTACAAAAGAGGTTGTGTCTCCAGCATGCTGGAAAACTTTTTTTTCTTTTTCCTGCGACTTCCAAGCACTAACGTAGACGTAATTTCATGTCTTTCAAAATGGTATGCTTGACCATAACCATCTTGGTCCTTCCCAATGCATTTTAAAGGCATAATGTATTCTCCTTCCTGGMTAATGTGTTGCATAACACTAATATGGTGCAGGTGATGCTTGCTGCTGTCTTCCTAGTCTATGTGTCACCTTCATTGTAGATACTGATGGTAAAGAGTGGGAGAAGGTCTATAGGATTCAGGTATGGGTAGGTTGTGGAGATTAGTTTTGTGGCTGGGTGAAGGACATTTGGTGAGCTGAACAAGCAGGATGAGTAAAAGTCTGAAGCATCATTTAGTTCCATTTACTATATCCACTAATAGTTGTTGTTTCATCCATAAGGTGAAGGTGTTTCATCTATAAGGTGAGGCTGCTTGTTTGCTGCTGGTAGCCATTGAGTCTCCCTGACTTGTAGAAAACAGTATGAGAAGGCAGAAGCTGAGCAGGAAGCTTGTTGTCTTTTTATAAATTTTTTTTTTCTCCTTGTCCAGCTGTGCTGTGCCGTGTGTGCCCAGAGTGGATGTTTACAACCTTGAAGAGCCCCAGCTCAACCAGAACAACAAAAATTTTACAAGGAGCGAGAGGAAACGAAGGAGCCTTTAACTGCCTTTCACAGATGCAGAGTCCTTCAGTCTCTTTTTCTTTTTTTTTCCTCCTGCCTGCTTGCATGATTGGCAAGAACAAGCTTTCCTGCTCAGAGCCTCTCCTTCTTATCTTTCCTTTGGTCCTCATGATTCTGCTCCACAGAATCCCTGTTCCCTGCCCTGCTTTATTTAGCCTGATATATCACAAGATATGCTTTTTTTTTTTTTTTTTTTTTTTTTT
>NW_020456154.1:3099634-3113390 GCF_003342845.1 Nothoprocta perdicaria | reverse complement strand
GCAGCTCCTAAGGCTGCAGGACATTTCTTCTTAGGGAGATGAGTAAAAGAAAACAGCAGATTTTTTAGTCAAATTGTTTTAGAATAATGAACTTGAAAAAGCTGACCGACTTTCTGAAATTTTATTGGAAATGAATTTTTGTAAAGCTGTAATATTAAAGATGCTTTAATGATTTTTATTCTGTCTTGTYACACCTGTTAGATGCATACTGCAGTGGAATGAAATGCAGGATGTAAAATTCCATCAGATTTTGCTGTAGGAGTTAGTAAGAGTTTCAAAGCTGATCTTTCYCTGATAAGATCTGTTCAGTCTTAACAATGGAGTGGTCACTGCTGCTCGTAATAAAGCATTAACTGTACTGAAATGAGGCTGTCAGAACAGTTTCTTCCAGAGATTTGTTCATTTTAGAGACTTCTTAAAACTTAAGAAAAAACATCTTTTGGAAAACTGATCTGGTCCAGGGTTATTTCTGATATGACTTCACTGACTTAAAGGGCTGGATTTAGACTCTTATGCCAGTTGACTCCCTTGGGTAAGCTTCATTTCCTTACCTACTATACATCTTAGAGCATCTAACCTGATAGCAAAAGACACATGATGTTGTTGAAAATGAAATACTGCCTGGGGGCAGAAGGATAAACTCTGTGGYCTCCTGAGGTCCTCCCAGCAATACTTTCTATAATTCTATTAGATTAAGTGGGGAAAGAAGTGGCGTGGAAAGCACAAAACAGGCTAAGTCTTAAGCTAGCAATTAAATTGGGTTCTGGGCTGGACTACACTAGAAAATGTACAATCTATCCCAATTAAGAACAGTATCTCAAGAGAAACCAGGTGCCTGACGCAGGTGCTGACAGCAGGGAAAACAGTGTTTCTGTTCTGTAGAAAGCAGCAACTGCTTTCTACTGCTGCTTGCACAGATCCGTGGGGGTCCTGCTCGAGACTTGGTTCTGCTTTTAATAAATATTCCCACCTATGATGCCCAGGTGGCAACTGCTTGCAAGTGCCCTGTCTGCCTGTGTGATGGCAGATCTCTGCTAGAAGCAGGAAGACATTCCTTTTTCTTCACAGCATCCATGATAGGAACCCCCTCTTCCCATGCATTTTCAGTTCCTCTCTTCTTGTCTTATAGCCACTTCTTGTTGAGGAGTGACCCTCTCTGTTTATTCTTGTCAAGTAAGCTTTCTATCTTGCAGATGGTACTCCGGGGGCTAAGGGATTTCTAGGACCTTCAGCAGCAGAGGTAGAGTCAGAACAGAAGCTCTTCAAGGGTCATGTTTGCCCCCTCCACCTTCTTTCTTAGCTTAAGGGCACATCATCTCCTTCTCACATCCCATTTCCTCCTCCTGCTGTCATCTTGCCTAGAGAACAGTATCTTCTGTGCCAGTTGCCCTTGACTCTGTTGACCCGGAACAACAATATTTGGGGAAGGAGAAAGAAGGAGGSTACACAATCTCCAGTCTTTTCAGTGCTCCTATCTGCTGTGACTCCCTAAGTCACCTGGAGAAGAGGATATTGCTCATTCTCCAGTATAATGCCCTGGTAGGAGACCTACAACTTAGTCCTGACTTTAATTTTGACTCTTCGCGGCTTGCTGCAATGTAACTTYCGCGCACACTGACTCTTCTCATTCTTGGGCTTTTTTTTCCCTCCTTGCAGGGGGCTTTCTCTCATTCTYCTGTTACAGCTTCACATATCTCATCCCCTAGAGCTGTTTGTCAAGAGAAGCCTGAAACCGCTCTCTTCCCTGGCCTGTGAAACAAAATCCAATCTGGCAATGTTTAAAGAGAAATGTGGCAGACCCCACATGTCAAGTTGGGGTCGAAGATGGGRTCGGTTTGATGAGTTTCCCTCCAGCCAGGCATTCATCAGCTGGAGTTATGTAAAGTCTGTAATATTTCTGCATTAGAACTGGGAAAATCTACAATATAAGGATTTTGTGTTAGGCACTGCAAGCTATATGGTAGAGGGGTATAGGTATAGGGGCAGGACTGATCAGCAGCTGTGTCCCACATAAGGGAACAGCTAGAGCATAATAACTGGGTGGAAAGAGTGGGGTCTATTTCCCTGCATGAAGGCCCCAAAGGAGTTGCTGAGGCAAAATGGGAAAGTGTGGAATATGAGTGGAATTACATATGGAAAAAAAAAAAGTGTGGAAAGTAATATTTTCATGAGCAATTGAGGGAAAGTGAGAAAACGGCATAGTGCTGGATAACACTATAGGTTGAAGAATGATTGTCAAGAATAAATAACTGTTTAGAGATTTTCAAGAACAATATCTCTGTGTCAAAGTCATTTTGGGCAATTCAGAGCTGTAATGACTAAGGTCAAAAGTAGCCATCAGTTTGTGTTCCAGTCGTAGGACCTGCATCAGAACAAGGCATGGTGATTTCAAACTTTGCATGGGAGGATTGATGCTATGATTTGATAGGGCAATAATGAAAATCCAGAGTGATAAACCTAGGAGTAGTATGGGAAGATGAGAACAGCAAGCTATGGTGCTGCAAGGAGCAGTGGCTTGTGAGATCAGAAAAAAAAAAGAATAGATGGGCTAGAGAGGACTAAGAGGGTAGGAGAGAGTGAAGAGATGTTGCAGATATATCAAGAGTAAAATTCTTTGCTGGGATATTGAAGTGGAGGGAAACAGATACCTACAATTATTACCTTTGTATCAGTTAAAACATAAATTAATTCCAGACCTTTACGTATTTTCTTTTTCTACAGATCGGTCTGATCTATTTGCTTAAATGTTTCTGTGAGGGAAAAAGAGCACATATACCACTGCCTAATTGTGCTGCAGCATCCCAAATACACTATGTTCATCCATTCAAGAAATGGAAAGAGAAGCTGCATCTCTCCTGACTAAGTGACCATTACAACCTCGGCACTGACCTACCGAGAACAGTCATAAAGCACAATGCCTTCACAAAATATCAATATGTAGCGTCGGTATAAAGCAGGTAGAAATCACCCCGTTCATGAATAAAATTACTTATAATAAATAATTCCTTCAGCTCTTTGTGGGATGAAACTATTTGCTGCTACACTGTTTTCCCTTCTTTGGTTTTGCTAATCTATTTTGGCTCCTGTGAATTATCCATCTCTTTTCAACAGATTTGTGTGGCCATTGTGCACTATTTCTGGGGCTTCAGGTTTGTTATGTTGGATAGCTTCGATCTGGGGACTGTGAAGCTGGAAGTACTGGAATTCAGAGTACAATTGAAGCATCAGACATAAAATCAGCTTGTAAGGATAACAACTGGGTGTCCAGGAAAGATGCCATACAGTGGTAAAAATGCTTTTCAGTGCTGTTGTCAGCATAGAAATATCAGGCTGTAATGAATATGAAAATGTTAAATTGGGAAGGAACAGCTGGAGATTTTGTCAAAGGAAACAACTGTGGGTTTCTTGGGGCTGAGGTAAATGCACAGGAAGGGATGCAGTAAGTCTCCAGATGCTGATGTCTGGAGAAGTAATGGAGGGAACAATTTACTGGGTAATGTCATGAAGCAGAGTAACAGCAAGAGGATGTGTGTGGTGTGGGCAGGAGCACASTAATACAGCTTTTCTGTCCCCTCTTGTTTCTGCATCCATTGAGACCTCAGGATAGTTCTTTTAAGTGGACTGAGTTGTTACTGTTGATGGCCCTCACCCCTGAGACTGCCAGCAGGGTGGTTTTCCCTCTTCACCAAGACAGGAGAAGTGAGTACATAATCATTTTGATATCTTATTCCTAAATACCCCTGTGCAAGGGAGCTGATTGCTGCTTGTAACTGCACATACACACAGCTCTGCTACACCTCCTGTGCCAACAACTCCCCCTATTACCTCAAGACCGCTTGGATCYTCCCATGCACTTACCTTCCTGGGGTTCTAAGCTGCTGCCAGGAAAAAAAAATACATTTTTTTCTATCCACTAACACTCTCTCCTACTCCTCTCCTCTCCATCTGGTATTGGGCTAGTGCTTATGCCTTGCTCAATTGGCTACTTCTGGCAGGAAGCTGGACTGGCAGAGGAGCAAGAGAGCTGTGCTGATGTGGGATGTGTGTCTCCATGCAAGCGAGGGGCATCCAAGGCAGGCACCCTTTCCTCCTTTTATCAGACTGTGCTCATTTATTATACCATCTGTTTTCCCAGTGCCRGAGATGATGCTGGGGATATGTGACTTGGGGCACTCAGGCAGAAACTGGCCTGCACAAGGCCGGCCATGTGTTTGCCTCCTAGCAATGCAGCGGTCAGCAGCAAATTCTTTGCTGCCGCCTCCTCTCAGTATGGGAGAGAGCAAGCGTGGTCCTGGGTGTGTAGGAGACACAAAGAGATGAAATCTGTGAAAGGGAGGGGGAAAAGGGGGAAGGGAGATGGATTGGGGTGCATGCRTATCAGCTAGAGAGACCTGTAAGGACGGACAGAGAGATGAGCAGAGCGTGGGAGAAGGGGAGGGAGATGGATTATATAGAAAGACAGACATTTGAATTGTCTGGGGACGAGGGGAGCGGGGAGACAAAGAAATGGACTGGCTGGGGCATAAAGTGAGAGAGAAGGGCTTTGAAGGAAGGAAAGACAGGCAGATTTGGCAGGTGTGTGGTGGGGAGAAAGATGGATTGTCTGTGGGAGAGATGTGTGTCAGCTAAGCACTTACAGTAATGGGTAACTGGATAGATACAGAGATGAAGATAAAAGAGATTTTGTGTGTGCGTGTGTGTGTTTATGTATGTATGTGGAAGGGGGAGCTGAGGGAATGGCAGTGAGGGAGAACAGCCATAAGGAAAGAGGAGAGAGAGAAAGCAGAGCTAAAGGAGCAAAAGATCATAGCCGGAGATGAACTGTGGGAAGAAGAAGAGAGAGATGTGGGAAAGAAATGCAGTCCTCAGAGTGCAAATAAGAACTGGGATTTTTGTCCCAGTTCTTTTTGTCCCCGATTTTTGTCAGGGGGGAGGAAAGGACTTCATATGAGAAGGAGGAAGGCTAATAGTGCTACCCCTCCGGTGTCTGAGGGCTGAGCTTCTCTTGCCCTGAGAATGCAGGGCAGAGATCAGAGCTCAACTCCCTGGTACTGAAAAGAAGCATTTTCACAGGTGCAGGGCTCACTGCCAGTGCACAGAGAGACCCACTGGRCGCCACTGAGCTAGCGCAGATTGCCTCCTGCCTGCTAGGCTGCAAGGGTGCCTGACTACCTGCTTACAGTACACCTATTGACTGCTTAGGAGGGGTTTAAGATCCACAGTCCTTTTCCTACTGCTGTATTCTCAATRGAAAAGGAGATGTGAAAAAACAGTGCACAAATTCACAGGCACTTTCTTAGTTTTTCCTCTCTGTCATCTGGGTTCCTTTCTTTGCTGCTTAATTCTGCCTKTCCCCCTCTCCTTTTGGCCATTTTTCCTCTTTTCTGTTCTTGCCTATGTCTTTTCTCATCTCCTTCTTTATGTATTTGTTCTTTCATTTACATTTTTCTGTAACTCCACTTCCCTCTCTCCATTCTGTGTTCTAGACTACCAGATTATGTACCTTTCCCTTACTGTTTCAACTATTCTTTATGCTTGCCCTGTTTCTTTTCTTTACCTCCCTTTTTATCTTTCCCTGGTTCCTCTGCGCACTTCTGTCTGTGCCTGTCTGCCTGCTTTCTCTCACTCACTGTCTGTCTCTTTTGAACTGGGTTGTGAATTTTGCTAGCATCAGAGTGGGACAAACTGTAAAACTGAGGTTCCCGGAGGGCCAGGTTGTGATCATTTTATTTTTACAGTGTCCTTGGATGTATAAAGGTGTTTGTTTGAGGGGGAGGAGCAGTGCATGTACTCCATGTGGGAGAAGAGAGGGGAGTGCAGGCCAGAACAAATGAAGCTTAAAGCTAATATAGGTCAATTGCAGAGAAGAGTCCCAGTGGTCTGTGAAACAGAGAAGTGGTTTGTCGCTTCAGACTGGCTACTGAAATGATGGCAACTAAATACTTTTATCCAAAATGCATGGGCACATGAGTCTGGCAAAGTGTCCTGTGCGAGAATGCAGCTGCTGTGGGCATGGCAGCAATGTTCGTCCGCACAGAGGTCAGCTCATGTACCAGCTGCCTCCTTAACCCAGGCAATAACCAGCCTGAGATCCCCCTCTTCCTGCCTCTGAGCTGCCTTCTCCAGTGCATGTTCCCCTGTCCTGAGGTAGAGGGGAGGGCAAGGCTGAGAAAAGCTTCATCTGCCAGACTTGCTTATTATGTCAAAGCCAACAATAATGAGCRAACAAGCTGTGAAGCACAAAGGAGACGGTACCCGCACAGCCTCGGAGGTGGTGTTGAACAAGCTGAGATGTTCAGCCGGCCCCTACCAGGGTCCACACAGCCAGCGGAGAGATGTTGTCAGCGCCCTGCACCTGACCTTGTGAAGCTGGAAGAGTCAAGTGCTTTCCCTGGCACTGCTGGGAATTGCTTTGCTCTGCAAAGCGATTGCATGGTAGGTGGTTTGCTACGGAATGTGTAAAGTCTGTTTCCAGAGCATTCCCTAGAAATTTGCACAAGCAGCCAGTTGGTGCAGTGAGTGATTGGAAGGAATAAGTCCTGATGAGCCCTGAATTTAGCCTTGGGACTTCTGATTTCATTTCTGTTAAAAATTCTGTTGTTTTAGAGCATCAGAATTAATGTGTTAAAATGATGTATAGATATCAAAATAGACATCCGGATTTTCAGAGGTATTTGGAATCACTGCATCTGTGTAAATCAATGGGAGATGCTGATTGCTCAGCACAACTGAAAATCAGGRCAGTTCTTCAATGTCTAAACATGGAGTTAAGAGCCTGAATAAAAATATGTGGTTTATTTTCCTTTTAAAAAGTTGGCCTCCATTCCCAAGGCAGAGAATACCACCTATCTGTAATTTCTCTCCTTTGTATGCTCTTCTGTGGATCACCACAATATCTGAGCTTCTGYCCTGCATCTGACTGGCTTAATCTGATGTCTTTAACCTGCTTCTTCTGTAGGAATTCACATTAGGGATCCTAAATCATTATGGTGGTCTTAGATCTTATGATCTAAGAGTGGTTCCAAGGAACCACTGTGATGGATCTGTGGCTATAATATACCAAATGGCTTTTTTTGAAACAGTTTCTAAAGTAAAACTTACTAAAGTTACTTACTAAAATATGGAACTACAGAGAGAAACCCTAAACATTAAAATTAATAGCATGTTCTCACTGATTTCAGTGGGACCTGRTAACTTTGACTCTACTAAGCTTTTCCACTCATTGAGCTGCTGAACAAGTATCAAGATACAGACTTTTCTTGATTTGCCCCCTGAAAAGCCTGAAGTATGACTCAAGACTGATCTTCTGTTTTTCAACCTTCCACCCAAACTGGCTCCTTTAATTTATTTATTTTTGCTTAGGCTGTTTCTTTTTCAATCTGATCTATTCCTGAGCACCACAGAAATGGGAGGTTAAAAATTCTACCCTGATACCACAAGCTATCTGTCAAAAGAAGAGTTAGGGATGTCTTAAAGATGACAAAAGAATTGCAGACCTAGAAGAGTAAACCTGCCCCATGCAGGAAGCTCCGGTGATGCCTCTGTGACTCTTTTGGGCATCAGAACAGCCTGTTAAGGCTGGTTGTGGCTTTAGCCCGTGGCAATGAATAGGTAAGGCACAGGATGCTCTTCTTTTGTGTCTCTCCATTTGTGCCCTTTACCATAGATGAAAGTCTGCTACAAGGAAATATTGATCGGTATCAACGTGAACCAACCTCACCGTAGACCTTGCCTTTCCTTTAGCATCTATCATTTTGCTGATTCTTCTAGGAAGATTCTGAAAACCGTCAGTTCAGAAACAGTAGAATCTTTCATTCTTGGTTTATTCTAGGAAATCCTCTTCTCTGCTTGATTACCGCTATGTTGATATGAAACATAGACATTTTTATTATTTAATAGACAATCCACGTCTGCTGCATATTTCCTCAYGAGAACTTTATAAACCTGATTGCCATGAAATTATATTTTTTAGCAAGTGGATTCTGAAGCTGATCAAGACAGACCATCTCTTAGACCATGAAAGGGAGATCTGGGGTGAGATTCTATCCTAGTTATAGACAGTGGATGAACAGACATCTTGGGAGCAAGATGGAGTTATTTCATATTTCTGCCATATTTCATACAGTTCCAGCCAGGTCCATTGCTTCTCTGCTCTGTTGCAGGGGATCCACTCCTTTTGCACTTGACCTTAGAGGAGATTCAGATCATAAAATTTGTGCTACACTTATTTTGCAAGTAAAGGGCAACTCATTTGAAGTTCTTTCCCCACTTCTTTGTTTGCTTTATCTCTGCATTGCAGACACTTACTCATCCTGATCTTCATTTGCCATACCTCTGCCCTATTTCCGGGACTAGATGTATATGGATGTCCATGGAAACTATCTGTGCCTTATTTTTTGGTTATGGATGTGAAGAAAGCAGAGGATAATCATGAAAGATTTGGGGAGGCAGAAAAGGAGTAGGAATGTCTGTATGCTTCGGAACAAGGGAATATTAAAGGGATTTCTATAGGGTATATATGATGGAGGAGGGTGTAGAGGCGTGCATTTATAAACAAGACAGTCTGACAGGTAGGTAGTCTGGGATTGTAATGAGCTGCAGAAGAATGTTTGCTCTGGAGTGTGAACATAAGAGGGACAACATCCAGGTGGGGGGGGAAGTGTCTTTTGATGAATATAGTTATGCAAATATGTGGGGAGAGGCATGCTGGTGGGATGGAAAGGATGTGATCACAGATGATTCCCCTTGCTATTTTTACTAGTAATAATGTGTGTACATATGTATGTATGTATATATACTCATAATACTTTCCCAAATACTGTAATTCTGGCTAAAGTGACTTGCTAGCAGCCTGCCCTCTGCTAGAGCTAATGGGTTGCAGGTATTGATTTTTTTTTCTATTCCTATTGATTAGGAGGTTGCTGTCCATACAAACCCCAGCATAGCATGGAAAAAGGAAGACAGGCAAAACAGTTCACATTCCAGCAATTCATTATGGTGGAAAAATTGTGCCAGGAACCCCAATCTTCTACCACAGTCTGCTTCAAGTAAAAGAAAGCCTTTCTCTGTTTGAAGAAATCAATCCACAGGCTCATGAGATGACACTTAGAAGCATGTGATTTTAAAAAGGTTGTAATCAATATAGCACATAGGGGACAACTGGGGGCAGTGTGCATACACTTTGGGAAATCCTACATCTGAGATACCATTTGCATTTTTTTAAAAATCATCTTCAAATAGCAAACATTTCAAAGGTCACCATAAAATGGAATTAAAAAAATAATAAATAAATAAATAAATAAATAAATAAATAAATAGATAAAGATTGCATGGAAAAGGAGTCTTGCACTGAAAGCACACTAGTTTTACCTTCAAGCATCACTCTGCCACAGATCTCTCTGGTAATTCAATGGGCAACTTATTTATGACAGCACACAGATCACAATAAAACTAGTACAAAGACTTTGACTTTCTTGGGCTTTGGGGTTAGGATTTTTTTCCGGARCCTCAGTGCACCTGCAAACCAGTGAATATATTACTTTCCAAGATTGTTAGGAGGCTTAACAGATTCTTTGTGCAAAGTTTACCTGTGAAAAGCATGKGGAAACAGAGTTATGTCTGAAAGCCTTTTAACCTCCTACCTGATCCGCTTCTCTCAGGGCTTCACTCTTAATGAATATAAGTTTTCTGTGCACTCTCAAGATGGCTCCAGCACCACCTCTGCAAAGAAACCTAGTCACTTCAGAGCTCTTTGTTAGACCTCTAAGCCCTGTATCTCCCTTCTTCCTGCCTTTCTAGTCACAACGTTATTCTAGAAATGAATCTCCTGTAGTATTTGAATGTTTGAAGCTTAAGCTCCCTTTTGTATTGATTCTCACATTAATAAACATGAAGATAAGRAGCGAGACCACTGGGGCTTTTCCATCTCTATCTGTATCACTATTGCTGTATGTCTGTCATTATCTCTATTATTCCTCTCCCTCACTCTCTCCTTCACCTCTACCTGTCAAAATCACTAAATTTCTTATTACCTAAGTTTGCTAATTCATTAAATAGGTTTAAAAAACCTATCATCATGCAGATGTTGTGTAACCAATATTTCTAAAGTGTTTTGCGAGCCTCAGCTTTAGATGCAAGAGATGACTGCTCTGATCATCTCTTCTGCTTGTCTCCTCATACAAATATGTGGGTTTTTTCCAATCTTCTCCAGTGAAATGTCTTATATATTAATTATCTTTCTGGAGTCATACCTCACTCCTGTCTTCTCTGCCCCACTGGCTTTCAGTTTTTACTACGATCATTACCCTCACCCCAGTTTCTTTCTCCTAACATCTCCTGTGCTGATGCATGTATTAGCACCTCAGTGCTGCCTGTGAATACAGCTGCATCGACTCCATTGCTTTTGCATTTAATTACAGCAGTCTTCGTAGCTGATTTCTCCGTAGCTGGCCTCCTCAGGACGAAGATTCCTAGATATCAATTTTTGTATAGTATTACTGTATGATTTCTCATATGTGCCTAAAAAGCTCCACTGCAGCACTCATTTCAGTTCCATGGAGTTGCTTCTTACTTCATGTCCTTCATCTCCCTCCTTGCATCTTTCGCATGCCCCTTTCTTTCCTACAGCACTGCCCCCTCTCTCCACAAATAGCAGCACTCTTGGTTTGCCATTGGAAGCAGACTTCCTGCAGCTCCCTGTCTCATCAGCTTCTCATTTCATGTAATTTAAAATGTAATTTAAAATCTCTCTATTTCCTCCAGCCTATTAATTTCTCTCTCCTTACTCTCCTATAGATGTCATTTTGTGTTGTGCTTTTCGATAACATGCTACTGTTGTAAAAAAAAATTCTGCCACAGTGTTTTTATTCTGTATTCTTGGTTTGTATAATCATTTTTAATGATTCTTTGTAAGAAAGATGAAATCTCAGCACAGCATCTAACCACAGCACAAGCAATCGCACAGGACATTCTGGCATTTGCATTGCCTTTGTTCCATTCTTCTCCTGTGGCATTTAGAATTGTAGAGGGATTATTGTGCATGGTCTAGAGCATATAAGTAGGATAACAGGAAAAGAATTATTTCTGGAAATTGGGAAGTGTGAGGCAGGAAGATGTCTTTAGTCCTGATTCTAAGAAGTGCTGATTCCTTATAGGTCCCACTCTATTTAGCCAGAGAATAAAGAACTCACTATACTGCAGACGTCGCCTTCTTACGTTGGCAGTCTCTCTTGGGAGAATGTTCCGCTGTCCTGTTGCTGGGCTAACCTGAAATCAGACTTGTCAATGGTCCCGAACTGGTTTGAGGGTGTTTACTTTGGCCCAACTGCTGCTTCATCCTCTTTAGTCTCATAGAAAGATACATGATCTTGTAATTGTGCATCATTTGTCTCGTTGCAGATTAAATCTATAATTTAATAATTCAATAATAATTTARCCTTGTAGGAATGCCCTGCAAGCCCAATTCTTCAGCCTCAGCAGTGTCTGCTTATTCACCCTACCAGTCCCACTACACTCAGCAACAAAACCAAGCTCCTCAACTCAGACACCACCCCGCTTTGAACAGAGCAGCACAACCTGTGCCAAGTTGTCACAGTAATACACCTAGGCTACACAGGTGAGCCCTAAGCAAAAAGAAACATAGCATCACCTTTTCTCTTCCTCTCCTCTTTGAATGACTGCTATGTAAGGATAGCCAAGCTTTCAAAGGCCCTGGGCCTTTCATGTCTCCATTCACCCCAGTCACATTGCCTGCGTGGCATTGCTAGAAGATACGAGCTAGGACTTTTGAAAAGCACAGACTAACTGAGAAACCCACCTTCTGTGGAGCTATGAGCTCCACAGACTTCCATAATCCCTCTGCCTTCTAGATATGAAGTGTTGATGCCTGATGGACTTTGGACAAAATATTAAGCCTAAGCTTTCTTCCTCTTCAGAGCCTTCAGAAGCAACAGTGAGGTAGGAAAAGTGCAACGACCAGCAGAAGAAGAAAATGCTTCCAAGGTATCATTATTTCTTCTCCCTTACTGCTTTCSTCCCCAAGAGGAAAGTTGTTCTCTCTTGTTGTTCTCCCTGAGAGAGGGGAAGTTGTTTCCCTCTCTCAAGGGAAACTTCTTAGAATGGGATCTCTTAGGATCATCTTAATTAACTTCCCTACCTACAAGCCACATGAAATCCCCTCGTCACTGTAGACAACCCTTGTAAGACCATCTTCTTCCACAGGAGTCCTGCCCTGCCAATACTCAGCTATTTGACAAGCCCAAGAACCTCCTCTTCTCCTCCTTCCCACCCCCCCATCTCCCATGGAAGGGGTTAAGGCSAGATTTCTGACAGATGAGGCTAGGAGCTGTGGTTATTGGATGAGGAGATGACAGGAAGCCCTAGTAATGCCTCACTGCGGGGAAGGCGTTAATGCCTACATAGTCCCTTGTCCACCTTCCTCTATCTCTCCTCCTGCTTCTGCCAGACCTTTTCCTGCATTCTGCTGAGGATCTGTGTATGGTGGGTGCCAGACAACAACCAGTCCTTGATGGTTGACACCCTTCTCTATTTCTCAACTGTCAGGACAGCCTGGTCTAAGCTCTCCCAGTCAGGGAAACGCTCAGCMTTCTGTAGAGTATCCAGTGGACATCCTGCTGCTTCCTTTAGAGTCTGCCATGTCTGACAGACCTGGGGGAAATCATCCTMAGATGGCAAGACCATCATGGATCCCAAAGAGGGAGAAGGGAGGACAGAGAAATGGAGTTGTGGAATTGCAATGTAGCTGAAGCCCTCGACTTCCCAGCACCTCTCTCCCCCGATTCCCACCCCCACTCCTGCAGAATCGCGGACCTAAAGCAGCCCTTCTGGTCTCTTGTTCACTCAACTATGAAGCTGATCAGAGAGAAACCAAATCAGTAGCATCAAGAATTAGATGATTCCTTTTCCTTACGATTGTTGCATTAATGAGCAGCTACATGTATAGAATCAGGAGGTGACTAATGTAATTAACCTGGTGTAATGACACTGCTTAGGAAGGGAGATAGAATTAAAGCATACTTAGATGTCAGTATTGCACAATTTTCCATATGTTCCTGGTACTGTTGGGTTGTGTCTGACATGGGATACTTAAGCAGGGGATACAGGCAGTGGTAGATTTCAGTTTGTATTCATTCTGTTCATGCATCTTTTTGTGCAAAGGGAAGATGCCCAAGGTGGATTGCCTTGTGGAGAGTGAGGGTAGGGAGAAAGGGATTCAGCTTGCTGTGGTTCTTTTCCTTAGCAAAATAATAGTAATAAATCATCCTTTTCATGACAAATCTTCCCAAAATGTCTGCTTCTTGGAGCAGGCTTCGGTATTTCACAGAAAGCTACAAAGAGAAAGTCAGAGCACAGGGATTCGTGCAACACTGGTCAGGGGGAGACAGCGGCACAGGAAAAAAAAAGAGCAACACCAAAGCATATGCAACTTGCAGCTACCCCGCGAAGAGTGAGGCGCAAACACTGAAAAAATAACAACAGGAACAGTAATAAAGGCTCATATCCGAATTACCCTTCCACATTACACTTCACGCGCCTCGTGGGGAGGGAGGAAGCTCTGCCTGAAGTTTCGCGCGGGTCTCAGCGCGGTGTGCGGGGCTGCGCGTGCAGCTCCGCGCCCGGAGGGCTGCGATGCGCGAGCGGCTGAGCCGGGGGGCGGCGGGCGGGAGAAGGAGAGGGGCAGAGGAGGAGGCAGAGCCCGAGCCGCGCGTGGCCGCGGGCAGCAGCCCCGGCGGGGCGG
>NW_020456154.1:3008673-3099428 GCF_003342845.1 Nothoprocta perdicaria | reverse complement strand
CGGGAGCCGCCGGGGGCCGCCGCGGGGCAGCGGGGGCCGCAGCCGGGCGCTGCTCTGCGCCCCCCGCCCGTGAGGGGCGCCGCGCCTGTGTCCCCACCACCACCACCACCACCCCGCATCCTCCTCCTCCTCCAGGAGCCCCCCTCCTCCCTCTCCTCGCCCACCTTCCGCCAGGAGCGAGCGCCGGAGCTGCGCGGAAAAGCCATGGGAGGCGAGACCTCGGCACCTGTTCAGCTGAAATCAAGGGCTTACAGAATACTGGGCAGTCTGGCTTGGTGGTAGGAGCGGACGGAAGGAAAGGAGAAGCCAGCAAGGAAAAAAAAAAGAAAAAAGAAAAAGAGAAAGAAAAAAAGTGATAGAGGATCCGAGCAACCGCCGCTGCTGGGGGAAAAAAAGAAATAAATAAAATAAAAACACAAGGAAGATAACTGTGAAGGAAAAGGATTTTCATGGCGCAGGCTGCAGAGCTAAGCAAGAAGACTGAAGGTTGCATCTCTGCTCTTACAGTCTCTAACTGTCTAGGTCCAGATAATGAGAGATTGTGTTGAGGATGCTGCTGCTGCTCCCCCGTTCACTGTGGAAGCCATCTCCAAATTAGCCATTACATATGGAAACTGGAGACCAGAATTTTAGAAAAAGGGATTAAGGCGTCTCGTTTTGGGGGGGGTTCTCTATTTATTTGTTTGTTTTTTTCTTGGTTCTTTTCTCTCTTTTTTTTCTTTTTTCCTTTTTTCCTTTTTTTATATTTCAACCAGAACGTTTCCGATTTAAAAGGCAAGCCTCTTCCCGTGTGGTCTTTCTAATTTACACTCTTTTCCGTGGGCTTTCTTACCTCCCTTTTTTGATATCTATCTCTCTATAAATACCCATTATATTATTAGTCGGAATTATTATTCTTTTATTTTATTAAACACACACACCCCAAGAATCAGAAGGCGGTTGGGTATTTGTATAATGAAGAATTATGGGGCTCTTTGACAGAGGTGTTCAGATGCTTTTAACCACCGTTGGTGCTTTCGCTGCCTTCAGCCTGATGACCATAGCTGTGGGGACCGACTACTGGCTTTACTCCAGAGGGGTTTGCAAGACTAAAACTGTCAGTGAGAACGAAACCAGCAAAAAGAACGAGGAAGTCATGACCCATTCTGGATTATGGAGAACCTGCTGCCTGGAAGGTATTTGATTCCGGATCTTCCCCTCCCTCTTCTCTCCCACCACCCCATGTCTCCCCCCCTGTCTCAATAAACCCCCTCCACATTCCACCATTTTCTCATTTCACTCCTGCCACCACAGAGTGAGAGCAGTGGGCTCTGTTACTCGGGGCAGAGAGGCAAGAAGAGAGGCAAAACACTCTCTGCTCTGTTCCCTTCTTTCCTTTTCCCCACCCTCCCACAGGACCCCCTGAAATTCACCCCCCATCCCCAAGTAGAATAATGTGTGCTACAAAAACATCAATAGACCCTTTCGAACAGCAACTGTGCCGTCTGCCTGTCTTCAGGCTGTTTGTATTGTTTGGARAAGCAATGCTAAAATGCTGTATTATTACTATGCTCCAGCTGTAACCACACACTGAAATGTTGTCTTTGCGAAAGGCTTGTTTGCAAAGACAAGACAGGGGTAAGGGGCAATATGGGGAGGGGTAACAATAACACACTCCAGCTACAGAAATCAGTTCACTTCAGGAGGGAAAAAGAGAGAAGGAAGCAACCCTGTTCTGTCCAAAACGCCTTGTGTGACATATCTAACGGTTCCAGTCGTCTCAAGCAGAGTTCGGAGCATTTCGTAATGCCTGTGAGCAACCACATCTCATCAGCTGGTTGCAGAGGGGGTCTATTCGGTGGATGATTGGTTTGTTTGGGGGTTAAGAAAGACTCTCCCCCCACTTGTTTGTTGCTGGGGGAAGGAGGTTGCTTGTTCGGGGCTTTCTTTTTAAGGTTTATGATAAACGCTAAAAATAAATGAGTCTCTGAGTGGAAAATCAGCCTAAGTCTGATTGCAACTGAACAGCAACTCAGTGATATGTCTGATGTCAGAAGAGACACCACCGCAGCCAACTTCTGGAATCAGACTTCCTAAGGGAGAGGGGGAAGAAAAGAGGGGCCAGTGATTCGCTTTTAAATGYGCGTTGCTCTGTACTGCTATTGGCGTACGTGTGGGCTGGGGAGGTGGTCTTCAGCCTGTGCTGAAGGGGACAGGGGCAACTGATGTAACTGCATGGCTTATGGTATACACATAGCAAGAAGGAGAGAGGGAGAGCACAAGAGCGCACATTACAGCCCCCTGTAAAAGCCCTGCTTATGGATCAGCTTTCAGTTGGAGGGTGGGTTGCCGGGGGTTTATAGAGATCTATAGATAACATACGTATCTAGCAGTGTTCACCAGAGCAGGGTGTGCCTTGATCTCCCTAACGGGAGAGAATGGGAAGTGGGTACCGCAGAACTGCTTTTCTGAGACCGGCACTGGGAGAGGGAATGCTGGGGGCAGGGAAGAATAAACTGTGCATGTCCTAATGTCTCTCCGTGAAGCAAGCTAAAGCTGCTGTTTGGAAATGGTTGTGTCCGGGAAGAAGCGCRAATTTCCACCCTCCCACCCCCCCATTCTTGGTGCAAACGGTTGAGTGATGGCTGGACATGTTTTGAATAGCTAAGTGACTTCATTGAGCGATGGTCTATTTGACGCATACTGCATTTAGTGCCCTTTGTCAACCCAAACTGCTGCCTTTTAACATATCCTGCAGAGGAGCTCTATGCTGAATACTATATTCTGTCTCCGCGCCAGAAAATCAATAGCAGTAAATTAATGGGGGGGGGGGGGGTTAACCACACTCACACACACACATGCACACATTTCCTCCATGTAGATAAATATATAGAGATATATTAATAAAGAATGAAAAGCCTTTCACACAGCTATTCATTACAATCGGGGAAGGAGACATCTCCTTAATTAAAAATTAATGAGAGAGGAAAAATAAGCAAACCCAAATGCAAAGCCATGCAGGGAGGGTGGCTGCAGGGAAGAATTCCCTTCCTGAGCTCTGTCTCCAAGCCAGAGGGTGGAAGGAGGCTGGGGTGGAGACAAGAGGTATGAGGACCCCGGCCGGGTGAAGCAGTGAATTCAGATCATGTCTATCTGCCCACAGAGCTGTATCCAGAAGGACGCAGTCTGAGGGGGAGGAGGAAGGGGCGGGTGAGGTTTGTCAGATCGGAGAAGCTCGGGGCGCCTTCTCCTTTACATGTGACAGGAGCCCAGAGGCACTGTGGAGAAGTGACTTGCACAACAACAGAAAGTGCCAGGGTGCTTCCAACTAAAATCTGCTAAGTTCCCCATCCCATTCCCCACCTCCATGTTGCATTTCCAGCCCATTCCCTCTGCCGTCCCTGTTCATGATCTGTGGGCTCGAATTGCAGCCCTGTGCAAGCAATGTGAAATGCAGCCTGAGTGCAAGCTGCCCTGACAGGATGCTCTTTCCTGTCCCTAGCCATGTGAGGGCTAGGGCTGGCTTATTCTYCCAGCCACTGAGCAACACCGGCTAGCTGTGTCAAGCAGAGCAGGGAGATGCAATGCACCACTCAGGAACAAGCACAGCTCTGATCCAAGACCTTCTCCAGGGTGGGTACAGGTTGCACCAAAACTTTGGTGAAGGCCAAGCAGCAAGAGAAACATGGTACAAGGCAAAACCAGCTCCATAGCTGCCTGCCGAACAGGGCTTGGACATGGGTTCACCTCACAGGGTGGCATTGAACCGCTGGGATGGCTTCACTTGGCCTCCTGCAGCCCTGCAGCCTGCACGAGGGCCAGCCGCTGGCACTCCCTCCCCTGCGAAACAGCACGGCCAAACACGCTCATCGAGCAGTTGTGGGCAGACCCAAGGCGGCAGACCTCTTACCATCATGTCTGATTAGCTGGGGAGGGCATTGTCTTCCTTCTTGGTAGAAGGAATCAGAAAAGTGTCCGTGGTTCTCTCACTCTCCCTAACAAAAGTTGCCTGATGGAGAGCAGGAGGGAGAAAGGTAGAGCAAGGACTCCTTTTCCCCCTCTTGGAGAGGGTGGAGAGACTTGTTCTAGGGCTCAGCCCTAGAGTTTTGTAGCCTCTCAGTCCCCAGAGGCTACAAAAAGGGATAAATCATCTGCTTATCATTAAAGGAACTTGCCGAAGAGTCTGGGGCAGAAATGCTGCTACAGCCTTGAGTGGATGTCTGGGCAAGCCTAAAGGGTTAGGAGATGTAAGAGGGTAAGAAGATGCACAATGAGAGAATAATCAAAGAAGTTACTGTTACAGTCTTCTGTCACTGGTAGGAAGAGTTTGCCCTCATCTTTGGAGATGTGGGGCATCTCTGGCACCAGGCAACACTGTAGGCTATCCTCCAAAAATGAGGACTCTTGGTACTCAAAATACTTTGGTAAATTGTCTTTTCTGTATACAGACTCAGTGCAACTGCGATATTTACACCTGCCTCTCTACAGGGCTCCTGCCATTTTGTGTTAATCCCCATTAATGGCCACAGTCTAATCCACTGTCCCTCTTCCTCACCTAGCAGCAGTGTTAAATGGTCCAGCTGCTCTACTGCCAGTTGCTCCATCCTCCCAGTGCCTTTTCTGCTCCCTGCAGTGGTCCAGCTTCCTCCTATCTAGATCTCATCTTGGCCAAGATATCCAAGAGCAAAAAAAGGACTTTGGAACTCAATCTCGGCCTATACATCTAGATATACTGCATTGTAAATTGCTATATTGTCTTTAAGAATTTGAKTCCTAGGCTTTCATCTTTAGGGTTCCCATCTTTTCAGTCATTACATTGCCCATAGTGGATTTTCAGTCAGTATTTTCAGATCCTTGTCATAATCAGAGCAGAAACGACAGAGATGTCATTTTATCTGCCCCTCCTCTACTAGGATTCCTTTCCCCTGTGTCCTACAGAGAACCCCAGCTCAGTAGTGGGACTAAAGCAGAAAGGTGGTGTTTGTATTACTGCAGATCACACACTTCTGATTGTTTCTTATCTTCACGGAGGTTATTTCTTTCTCAGACCTTGGGATTGTCCAAATATGTCTCTGAGCCATTCAGGAAGCTTTATCCTTCAAGAAAGAAGGCTAACTGTCTTTCTTGGATCTTTAACTGCATATGCTCAAAACACGCAAACACACCAAGCAATTGAGATCTGCAAGCTCATGTCACAGATGGACACAGACTGCATTTCTTGTAACTTTGGAATGGCTGCAGATCTTCCAAAGTAATCCTTTTAGGCACATAATTTTTAAAAGCAATTACTATTATGAGTGATGCCATGTTGAATTTTTTTCATGAGCTCCTCTAAATCTCCTACAGGATCCTAAAAAGTGAGCGACGATGCCTTATCAGGGTCTTATGAAGTGAGCAAATGAAATGTATTTTATATCTGTAGGTTATTGGTTTTGTCATGTTGTCATTTTTATTAGGAAAAGGATTGTTCTTGGAGGCTTTTATACCAAGAAAGAGGGAAAGCAGAGTCCAGGGCAGGCAGGCATGAGTGATGCACATGGGGTTAGACATCCCTATAGATCTGACTGGTGTGAAGGCAAGTAATTGAATAGATGTTGGTGCAGAAAATAATTCCTGCCTAGAGACCCTTCCCAAGGAAAATTAATGAGCTGCTCTGTCCCCTTTCCAGCTTGTTATATCAGAACAATGCATGAGAATTAAGTGCAGATTCAATGTTTGGCAAAAATGAAGAGCTGACAGCAAGTGAGGCAGGGTACAGATTCTCGCCTTTCATCTCTTCCTTACACTGCCTTCTCCTCCTGCTCTTTGCTTCAGGACCACTACTTACCTTTCATATGCATCTTACAAGTGGGTTTATTTCCCCCTTATTCCCCTTCTTTCTTTCCCAGCCTTCTTTCTTTAACCCTCCCACTCTGACATTTTCCCTAGCTTTGCCCCGCAGAATTGCTTAATATCCTAGTCCTGAGGTTTCACAGGGATTCTGCCAGGGCCTTTGCCCATGCTATCTTCATTTGGAGGCTCTTCTGAATACACAGGGAAAATATCAGTAGATTAAGCAAGAGTCTCCGTGTCTTTGTGGTCTAGAATCAGGAACAGCCTATGGCATAGCTCTGAGCTGCAGCAGGAGGCAATAGCCCAGCACATAACTGATTGCTGCTGGCTTTGCATCTGTCAGGAAAAAGGAGGACGTGGAGTTGAACAGGTCTAAGGATGAAGAGGAAGACCAAGAATTTTAAACTGGGAGAATGTATGGTGAGGGAGATACCTGGGGTGAATGTGGTTCTACCCGCAGCTTCAATTCACACCCGATTATAAATTGCTGGGAAGCTATGTATTTGATGGAATGAGACCTGCAAATTCAATTCATTTGTAAAATTTGACAAGCAAATGGCGGTCTACAACAGTGAGTAGCTAGAACTGACTTTTAAATTGCTTTTAAATTATGAAGTTTTTTACTGACAGAGAAAGCAGAATGGGTTAATATTGTCCTGAAATGCACCAGAAATTGCCTTGCTGAAGAGAGTGAGAGTGAAATGCAGTGGGAGGGACATAGAGATTCACTGTGGCAGCAGTAATGTATAAAGATATTACACAGAGATAGAACAAATGTCTCTTTGCCAGGGAGACCAGGAGCTATTCCTATCTGATGTTTCCATTTTAACCCACCCATTTCCCTGTGCAGGTCCCTAAGCCCTATTTTCACTTCACTTTGGTGTGTTACAATCTAATCAAGAGTTTGGGGGAGGAGGACTGCCGAGGTTTGACATCAGAATCTCCATATTTATTTATTTCAAAAGCAATAGCGAGGAGGTTGCCGGCGGGAGCAGGAAACATTTGAGGCTCTCAGATGGCTCTGCCCCCTGCCCCTGTTTTAAGAACAGATTCCCAATCAAGCATGCCCTTTTTATCCCAGGGGGAGCCCTCACTGCTCCGTTCTGTGCTGCTTCTCCCTTCCATATTGCACTAGTTGTCGGGGAATGTGCGGCTGCCTTTCATAGGCATGAAACCTTTCCCCTTTCAGAAGGCTCACGGGGGAGGGAAAAGGCATCTCCTGCCTTAGGAATAGGTTAGTGGGGGGAGAGGGAGGGGGAGTCTCTCCCTTTCCCCTTCCATGCAGCTCCCATCTCGGAGATACAGCTACCTAGAAGGGGAAAAACAGAGCGTAGAATGGGTCAGGGATGCACAGAACATATTGTAAATGCAATTCACCCAAAAGTTATTTTCTCTTTGCTTATATGGCCTCAGCTTTTCCTGTGCCCTCCATCTTTGACTCATTCTATCCATCTCCATTTTAATTTGTTCTCGTTTCTCTCCCCTGTTTTTCCTTTTTATTTTTCTCTTTCATCTTCATGTCTGTTCTACSCTTTCTTGCAAGAGCAGCTTCTCCTTCATTATTTCTCCTTGATTCACTCCAAGTTCTCGGAGGCCCATCCCCCTCACCATCACCTCTGTTACATTATCTTGTCCTCGCTTTCTTCTGTCCCCTTTGCTCCTGCCATCTCATCTGTCTGTCCTCTTTCTTCTTTTCTGTGACATCATTCCACTCTGGTTTCCTCATCTCACTTTCAGAACTGCATCCTTTTGGAGCTGTTCTGCCTTTCCTTTCTAAAGCAGATCCTTCACAACCCCTCACTGTGGCTCTCACCCTTCTTTTCTTTGTCCGGTGTCTGCACCTGTTTGACACCGTGTGAATCTGGTTGCTTTTGCTGTCTTCTCTTTCCTTCAGGGCAGCCTGGCTACCTCTAAGGGACAGCAGAGAAGGGAGGAAAAGGAGGGAGGGGAGAAGGGCTGATGCAGGTCCCTCTTTCTGCTCCCTTGTGCTCATTGCCTGTGGTCAAGTAAACATCCCTTCACTTTGCTGCCTCSGACCTCCCATGGCCAGAGGGCTCACTGGCAGCTCAGCTGATGAGCAGGCTCATCTGCATGAAGTCAGCAACTGGGCTGGAAGGAGCTCATGGCAGTCCTAAATACCCTCCCTGGCAATCCTCGGACATGAATCAGGCCAGTATCCAAAAGGAAAAACAGGGTCTCTTTAGCCATAACCCTGGGGCAGTTGTTATGCAGTACAGTGAAGGATCTCCGGTTGTCAGGAAAAAGTGTCTCAGCGGTCATCCTTTTCAAGCTGTTTATAGAGTAAATAATCCCTCTGGATTATTTTCTTTGTAATCAAGAAGATAAAAACTGAGATTCTCCTGAATGCCTAGAGGAATGAGAAAAATGGGGCAGGAGTCTCCAGATCCAGTGGATCTCAGTGAATTGTGAACCAGCCRGGGGTAATCTTGGTTCGTGAGAGAAGGAGGATCATATACACTGCAGTGATCTAAATGAACCATAGCAGCTTGCTGGATCCCAGAAACTGGGAAAATGTTATTAGTGGCCCAGTGTGGTGCAGAAGACCYGCCACCAGAAAGTCCTTAAGCATGAGAAGAGGAGCAGGCAGGATAATAGAGAGCACTACTCTTACAAGAGAGAGGATCACCCAAGGGAAGATACTGCAAAGCCAGAAGAGGATTTGTAGGAAGGAGACAGGGACAATGAAGAGAGCATGAAAAACGATGTATTTGCCTGGAAAAAAGGAGTTGAATGAGAGGGAAAGTCTTTGGATTATACAGAATAATGAATAGGCTGAGGAAGGTGGATCAAGAACTCCTGATTTCCCCRTTTTGTAATACACAGACAGGAGGGCCTGATGTGAGTCACTGGAGACCCAGTTAAAGCTTTCTTTTTTTGATGTGTATCAGGACTGTGGAACTCACTGCCCTTAACAACTTTTAGTAAGCTAGTGGGCATTTACTAGAGAGGTCATGAAAATCAAGCATCCTCATAACAGATCTGAGTAGCATTTGGGTTTTCTTTTTTTTAACTCAGCAATTAAACCACTCTCCATGAAAACTAGGATAACGTTTCACAAGGGCAGTCTRTCCCTTATCTGACTGCCATGTGGTTCTTGCCTCTTCCCTGAAACGTTTGCTAGGGATTAAAYGGAGCTCAGATTTACTTAGTCTGGCATTTCTTTTGTTTCTAGATGCTTTGCTATGCAGTTGCAACATAAGATGGAAACTAGGCCTGCGTTTCTGCTGGTGTCAATGACTGCCCTAATTTGACAAATTAACAGTGAGTTTAGATATTTCTATCATATTTCACTAGGAAGGATCTGGGATAAAGAGCAATTAGGAGCATATGGAATTAACTGGAGTTCTTTTTCTTCATACCCCAGGGTATAAAATAAGTAGTTAGCAATGAAGGTGCTATATATGTGCAAAGAATTATTATTGTTAAAGTCCTTGCTTCCCAGGAAGCACTAGGCTTTGGGTCTCTTTTATGCTATCATGACTAAATTAGAAATGAGGYTGTCTCTTTTTTCCTTATATCTGTGGAAATGATTACTGAACTGGCATCTGATGACGTAAAATACTGGAGTATTTCTCTGCACAAGAGATGAAGGCCTGATTCTCCCCTTGTTTGCACTGGTGTACCCTCACTAACTTGGATGGAGCCATGCTGCTTTCACAACCCCTGAAGGCAAGGGGGGAATTAGGCAGGGGCAGGGCCATGCTTGTTTTAAACAGCCATACCTCCAAGGTCACCACATGTCTCTGCTTCACCAGCGTTGGTCCTGACASACTAAGGACTAAATTTACTTCCAGCGTGGGTGCAACAGCTCTGAAACTAGTGCGGTTCTGCACCTACCTGTTCTAGCAGGTCACTCAGTCCTACACTCACCATTTCCGTTTTCATCAGCCTCACCCACATTAGGGAAATTCTGCAGTGTTTAACAAGCTGTTCTTTCTTCCTGTGGGGCAAAAATCTTCCTAAGTGTTCTTCACCTTGGGTTGGTAAAATGGCCRGGATGACCATGAGCCTACCCTGGATTTTGCTTTCTCTTCTTTTTGAATTTCTGTTTTGCATTCAAATATTTTTATATACTGATAGCTTTCTGTCTCCCAGCCCTGTTCACCCACTTTGTGTTACAAAAACCTCTCCCACAAAGTTCCAAACTATACAATCAGAGTTTTCGTAACAAGCCTTGTAGGACAGGTGAAATCCACTTCTGTTTCTGTGGCACAGGCTGTTGAAGTTTTTATACTAGCTTCCTATCAAATCTATAACTCCCCAGAGAAGCATCTGAGCTGTAGACTGTCCTTCCTGTCCCTCAGAGCATATACTCCTACCTGGCCAGCCTTGAAAACAAAAAAAAAAAAGAAAAATGGAAAATGAAGGTGGCATACAGAACTTGAGAATGCCGTGCCTTCCTGTCCGTGAGTAGGAATTCTTCTGATGCGTGTTTTTGCTAGAAGCAGAAGAACAACTTTAAATTCCTGACTTAGCTTGTTGTATAAAGTACACACTCTGTCAAATAAAGAATAACACTATCCACCTCCGTCCCCTGCATTTTCTATCAACTTCTGCTTTTTTTTCTTCCTATTTCTCAGCTTTCATTCTGCTCCTGAACATGTATTTTTAGTGTCTGTTTTATTTTTCTCCTCCCACTACTTCATAACTACAATTCATTCTTAAATTTCCTTCACTCAGAGAACTTCTCTCTTTCTTCCGATCCTGTTTGTACCAGTAGCATAGCTGCAATGGGATGGATCACACTTGAACACTGAATATTTCCCAGGTTTTTGGCATCCTCACTCAGTATCGCAAGTCAAGCACTGCAACACAACCACTTCTGATCTGATTGCATTTGCTGACTCTCATAACCTAAGAGTAGCCTGTCCACTGTAACTAGTAAATTTCTAAAAACTGGTTTCTACAGCTATACTTCCTCCTGGATATGTTGCCTACTACTTTTCTTTCTCAGTTTCAATTTTTATTCACCCCTTCCACCASTGCCCTTCTAAATTCACCGTTTCCTCTATTTTCCCCGTTTTTCTCCACTTCATCTTTCATGTCTGACCTTGTCTGCTCTGACTCTCACCCTTGATGATGATGCTGCTCTTATGCCCTTACATTTCTAGCCCCTAGACCTCCTGGGGAGGAACCTTCTTGATCCTGTTCAGCCTCTATGGAGAACTGGTAAAAACAGACGGCTAAGTGAGTGTATGTGCCTCCTTTCAGATGCAGTCCGTGGTGGGTCATTACCCAGCTGGTGGTTGCGATGAAGTGGCCTGGCTCTGGCTCTTGCCTTTCAGACAGCCAGGGGGAAACATTTCCAAATGCAGTGTCCCCTGGATCTACTTTCAGAGTCTGAGATCCCAAGGGATCAATTATCRAGATTTTCTGCTGCTTCCTTTTAGATTAAAGCACTACCCTTTTTCTTAGGCCGAGGATCATGACTTTCTGAAGGGCAGTGCCAGAATTATGAAAGAAGACATTTTCGCTTGCTCATTTTTGAGTGAGGGAGTGAATGAACTGTGCTAAATATTTTTTCTGTATATAACTAGAGCTGTCTCAGAGAAGTGGCAGAGGAAACAGATGGCAGAGGCCCTTTATAGGCAGCTGCTGTTGTCTCTTAAGGTGTCACCAGCACAAGAAAAGTGGTTGTAATTGGGGAGCTTCAAGATCAGCAGCGCCTGAAAGGACTTGAGCAGAAAAGAATGTCATCATGTGCATGGGGGAGGGGGGAATCAATATTCAGAGACTGGAGAATGGTGCTTCAGAGGTGAAGCAAAGCAGAGGGAAGAGCTGAATCAACTAGGAAGTCTTATTAAATGACATAACTGGAGGCTGGCCAGTTTCCCAGCATTTGGGAGCTCGTGCTCAGCGACAGCCAGCAGAAACCTTCTCAGGAGGATGAAGGGGGTTCTGGGGCAGTGAGAGGGGATGCTGTCTCCCAGGAAAGAGAGACAGAGCCTTAAAGAACTGTGGAAATGAAGTCTGGGGGAGAGGAGATACGCAGGAATAGCTGTTGCCTGCTCCCTGTCTTCTCCAATTTGTTTCAGATCAACCCTGCACAGTTCACTTTTTGGATGAGGGGTTATCACAGCTTGCTTTAGGAGCCTCATTCCCAGCTAATGCCTAAGGGATCTGTCTTCCTGGAGACCAACCAGTTTACAGCATGAAGCGAAATTATAAACTGACCTCTGAAAAATCAGAAGCAGAGATGTATACCTACTCTGTAAAGAACTAACCAGAGTAAGGGCCTTTTGTATGCTCCAGGCTTCCTTGGTGTCTACAAAGTAAGAGATATTTGTTATTTTCAACACAGGAAAGATCCACAGAAATAATCAGTAGGAAACTTGGAAGGAAACCATAGACAACGACAGAGTCTGTCTCAAAGCACAGGGGTTTGCGGTGACATAACAGCAACCGCAGACAGGCTTGGAGGTGGAGGTAAATGGAGCCAAAAGCTGCACAGCTTTTTCTAGCTGAGACATCTCCATTGTAGCAGTATTTGAACAGCTCGTAATCTTGAAGGTAACATCTGCTGAGAGCAGAGCAGCAAAGCCATTTCACTGTTGGAAAAGGGAGGAACAGGGAAACTGTGTCTTCTCTGCAGAGTGAACTGCAATGCGAAGAGCACACAGCACACAGGAAGCATGGGACTGAAATCCCCCTAGATTTCAGGTGACTGCCTAACCATTGCAGCATTCTTTTTCTCTTCAGTTATCCCTTTGCCCACATATATGCAGAAAAACATAATTCAGTAAGGCTAAAAATGGGTTTCCGGGAATTAATTCCAGGGGCTGTCTGAGATCACAGGAGAAAGGTGTTCTGTGAGTTGCATCATTACAGCTTGGCCCACATTTAAAGGACTAGTGGGGGAAAAGAATTCAGAGAGAAGACAGACCACACGGTGAGGATGGAGAGGCTCCAGAGCTAGGATTTACACTGTCCTACAGAAACTGGAGGAATGGATTGTTTCTGGGAGCAGATCCACACAGTTGCGGAGGGAAACGTTTCTCTACACCGGACACAGATGAAAGGTTGGGGCTGAGTGAGTCTGTGGCAGCTAGAAAGCACAGCTGGATAGATCCACTACACAAGGCAGAACCAAAGGCTCAGAGCCAGTGTGAGATAGAGAAGTGGCAAAGGGAAGGCAGCGTAAGGGCTGGAAGGAAGTGCTTTAAAGCTATTTGAAAAATGTGGTATGAGAAAGGAGTGTGAACCAGGGACCCAGGGACGTGGATACAGGAGAGACCTGAATTGTTCTGGCTGAAGAGAAGCAGAAATATTAACTGGAGCAGTGCAAAGGAGGGAAAGACATATATGTTGTCCATCTTCTCTGTCTCACAGAATGGGAATGATTTCTTCTTTCTGATGACAGCATTTGCCACCCTGGAGGCCTTTTCTTCCTCTCTCTCCTTCTCCAGCCCATGGGAGAAAAAAGGGAGGAAAAAAAAGAGCCTCAGATACRCATAGAGCAGGATCAATCACATTAACCAACCAAGACAATCATGGCCATTCCTTGCACTGAGTTTCTCTTTCCTGATCTCATAGTTGTAAATTATATATTTTTTTTATTTTCCTTCTCATAAAGGACAGGAATCCAGRTAAAGGGATGCGATACAGAACTGGTGTAATTTTGGCCAGATTGTCTGTAGCAAGGCAGGGAAATTAAAACTTAGCAGTCCACTCTTTTCAGGCAGTGGAAGGTTTCATTGTGGCTGCACCAAAATGTCCTGCATGGAGCTGAAACATCTTGTGCTAGACATTATGCAAACAGAAAAGGAGGTGTCTTCCCTACAACAAAGAAGCAACAATCTAAGATGACAAATGACTTATGAAAAGTGTCAAAGCAGAAAACAACTAAAACACACATAAAACTTGTGTCTTTCTTTTTTTGACATCAGTAACAGGGTATTACACCTATAACTGACCTCATCTCCTTCTTCAGGGTAGGGAAAGCAGAATGCAGAGTGAGTAGGTCTGCCCAGAATCAGGCAGTGTCATAAAGAGATACCTAAATAACTCTAAGCAAGTTAGCTTAGGTACGAGGAGCCCTACTGGCTACTCAAGCGTGTTGTTCGGCACACACAAATTATCAGCATGTCTGAGCACTGTCAGGACGCTGCGCTTACTCAGGTGTGCTGCTTCCAAGGCCCTGCGAGGTCACCTCGCAACACTGCATTGTGCCATGGAGACTTACAGTAAGAGACTCTCAGCTTTTAGTCTAATTCTCATACCCCTACACTGGCATGCTTAAACAGCCTTTTTTGTTTCTTGTTTTCTTTTTTCACATTTGGTAACTACTAGTAGTCTGAAGGAAATGAAGGGTTAGGTCTTATTTCAACTCCTATGGGAAGGATATCATATTTGGGGTGCTGAAAGGGAGCTTGGAGGATGTGGCCCTGGTTGCCTATTTGAGTCCCTGAGAAATCTGGAGCCAGAAGATGCCATCATAGCTGTATTTCTCCTTTCAGTTTGAGCAGACAGGGCTGAAGGAYGTAGAGACTAATCTCCATGTGACCTGCAGATCCTGTCCTTTCATATGAGGGCTGAAGCTTGCTGAAGAGGCAATGCTGGAATGCTTTAGCCCATGTGGTAGCAGCCCTGGGGGTACAAGCCACTACTTTCCCTAGGGTTGTCATTTACCAGTGAAAATGCATTGGATTCTTGACAACACTGCAGGATTTACCAGCAAAAAAAAATAGTTTGTTCTGATAATAAATAAAAATCTGATCTGGAGGAGGTAATTTGCTCAGATACCCATGAGATCACTTACTTTGAGTATCTTCTTTAATTCTCATTGAGACTGCTAGCTTTTGTCAGTCTTGATGTTAGTTTTCTTGGAGAGAGGTGTAATGTGACTTCCCCATTTAAAAAAAAAAAGAAAAAGAAAAAGAAAGAAAGAAAGAAAAAAGGAAAGAAAAATACTCAAGAAGAGAAAAAAAGCCTTGGTCACCACACCACTGAGCTCCATCAGAGCAGGGATGAAGGTTGAACTCACATCCAAAGAAATATTTAAAAACCTATACTAAGCCCTGCTTTTCTTTGGGATCCACATGAAGAATTAGGTCTCTGCAACAGATACACAGTTGGTAGCATTTCCCGAATAATGTACTAATCAGAAATACTAAAAATAGGCTGCATTGGAACATCAGCTCAGTCATTTGGAATGTAGAGCAAACGGCACTGAATGTGTTCRATGAAGTGAGAGAGCTTTGTTTTTAATCACAGAGCTATTGATAAATTGTTGATAAGTGATCAAATGTGGACTTTGCTTTCAAATGTGGTGGCCTTCTGCATCTGCCAGGACTCCCTTGAGCTACCCTTCTCTCTTTCACTGCTAATGTAGTRGGACTTCCTGGCTTTTTCAAGACCTAATATAAGAATAATTGTAATATCGTCTTTGTTTCTCCAGATAACAAATTTTTGTCTTCTGGGCCAGCGATCAAATTGCAGGAATTATCTTTTGGGTCAGTGATTAATTTTCAAGAATAAATGTCCATAGTCCTATGAAATCAGATTCTACCAACTGGGTAGGATATGTGAGAGAAGATGACAAGATGGGAGGCAGATGAGTTCACATCTCTGCATTTTGTTATGGTATATTATGAAAATAACATCAGGGTATTAGATTAGGAGGAGCATGGTCTTAGATGAAGGAGAATCTAGACTTAAATGATACAGTATAAAAACAGTGGCAAACTGTGACAGAGTCTACAGCTGAGAGGAGATTTGATGTTCATATGGAAAGGAAATGACCTCAAGGATATTTGACTGAGAAACACGCAAAGGAGTAAGGGAAACTGAGGAACTAAGAAGAAAATTTCCATCTATTATCAGGACTGGAACACATTTTGAGTCATGTTTGGTCATGACAGACCCTATTGGCTGTCCTTCAGATGTAAACTAGATGTTCTGGCCTGTCTGGATGACACACAATCCGGAATGACAGAGGAGGATAAAAGAGTTTTAAGCTACATTCACATTCACTAGTCCCTAAAAATATGTCATCCAGAATTTCTCCTATATTCAAAATATCTTCAAAAGACAATAAATCTTTTTTTCTCCCTTGTTTTGTGCTACTAAATAGAGTGAGGCAATTGGAATGAACCTGAGCATGAAGCCCTGTATCTGTGCTTTTGCTTACATGTGATAATTCATTAGTGAATTTAGTGGATAGTTTGTTATTCACCTTGAAGCTATCTATACATATCTTTTTGGTGGGGAAGAAGCAGGTTGTCTTTCCCACTGTCTGCAGGAATCTAAAGATATATCTGGGGTATAGTTAACACACCTTACAGCAATGTTTTAACACTGTTTCTCAGTAGGCATAGTTCTTAGAAGTCCTGTCTCAATATTATTGGGATGGAAGGAACACCTAAACTGTGCTGAGGCAATATAACAATTAATTAGCTGATTTACCATATATATATATATATATACACACACACATATTCTGACTATAAATTCAAAAATTATATGGCCTATATATATTATATTATACAACCTGAAGTATCCTATCAGGAATCAGGTTTTCCCTTTAATCTCAATCCTAAAACATCCTGTCCATCAAGTACGATGTACTTACATATTAGCATGATGAGAGCAGCAGGAAAGCTTAAATGGCTTGCTAGAAAATGCTACAAGTAAAATATAGATGTATTTCATTAGTGTTTGGAGGATTGGCTGCTCATTAATTAGATGAATCACCCAATGGGTGTGTTCCCTAAGCCAATCAAAGCGTGCCAGTTCAGTAGAGGCACCGTGAGCAACGCTGTGCTGCGTCATTCAGCATTCTCTGGTGAGTGATTAAATCCATCATTTGTAATAAATCAAATGTCACGTAGGGTTAACACATTGGGTCACGTTAGGTTATCTTGGTGCTTTTGCACGTGTTACATCAGGTACTGCTGTGTCATACAGCTTTTTGCTGGGTCATGAGGTCAGGCTGGGTTACTTAGATACCACCTCCTGAACTTGTCAAGAACCCTATTGGGATATGTCAGGGGAATGATGAGAATGGTATGTTGTGTAGCGTTTTAGTTCACCTAGCTACTGCTTCTTGTCATGGATGAAGTATTTCTTTCCGTGAAAATGTGCATTTGTCTCATTTTCTAGTTTAAGTAGCCACTGCAATTTTTGTGATGATTTTCCCCTCCAAAATGACACCTGCTCAAGGCCCATAAAAGGCAAGTCTAGTCACTGAGCTAATGACCTCTTTTTCAGAACAGAAAATATGGTGCCATTTCAGTTAATTATATTGCTGTCTGACTCCACAGAGTCAGAAAGAGATCCTGACCTCCACGAGTACTGCTGCATATCGCTGGTTTAAGTGGGTACTTTCCCTATCATAGGGAAATCCCCATGCAGCCAAGAAATGCATAAACCTCCCCTCAGTTGGGGATGAGGCCGAGGGAAGAATAATACACTAACAAGACATTATGTTACAGTTATCCCCTGCGTAAGTGGTAACTTGTTTTAAATTATCATTTGACCAGGTATAATATTAGAACAACCTCAAGCTAACTCTAACTTGCATTAGGGAGTAAACCACTCTCTTCTGATGGTCAGAAAAATAGAAAGCGGGATTAAACCACCTTAACTTCTACACCGGTTTCAATGAGAAAACCAGAAATACCCAGTTTCACTCCAGTACTCACATCAGATGACAAGAGTTCAAATCTTGACATTTTATTGCCTAGGAAGATAATTTTAGGATTCTTTTAAGATAGCTATGACCTTCTGCAAAGTCTGTGTGGTTTGTTTAGTAGTAATTGACTCTTGCTTCATAGAAAAGGAATAAAAGAATGGTCTCCACAACATTTTTAAACCTCTCAAAATAAATGCAATTTCCATGACACATAGCACTTGCAGAACAAAGATGACAGACTGACATACAAAAGTTTTACTAGTACCAACCAGGATGACATGCTGAGCCTACTGGTGCCATCACAGATAGAAAAACAAACAAACAAAAACCACATATGACTTACTGAAGAAAACGTCCCATTTTCATCAGCAAATACAATGCTCCTGTTGAGATTTCAACTTGTTCTTTCTATGCATGACACTGCTAACCCCTGTTCGTGCCAACTGAAGGCATGCTGTTAGTGCATTATTTCTCACTCTTTTATGTGCTCCTTGTCTCACTGTCTCTGGAGCACAAGGAAATGCTCCTATGCCTTGGAGCACTGGAGCATTTGTATCCCAAACTGGAGAATTTGGGATACAAAAAGGCTAAGTGGTTTGCTAAACATATGCAGAGTGAGTGACACAGATGAATTTTCTGTTCTGCAAAACTTTGGTTCCTGTCCATCCTTACACAGAACTGCTTACCTGGCCCAATTGACTATCACACAACTGCAATGCATTGCTTATTTTCCAAGAGTGGAGTACACACATGATCTCAAAAGCACCACAGAAATGTCATGGATTGAAATAAAAAAATGTATTAGAGGTAATTCAAGCTTTACAGCACTTCTTACAAGCTCCTGGATTCTCTGAACACAGGAGGTCTCTACAGAAGCACTATCAGATCTTGTTGGCCTTCTATGGGTGTCAGTGAATGAGCTAGCAAAAAGTTATTCCCTCTGCAATTGAAATCAAACTCATATTTTCCTCAGTAGAGTTATTTTAAGTCATTCATTTTTATCTTTTTTTCTCTCCAAAGAAAAGTCYGCTTGATACTCAGAGTCTGTTAGAACCAAAGGGGAAAGAGAGAACTCTAGGGTATTTTCTTGCTGCAACTGAAGGTATGCTTGGTACTAAGAAAAAAATATTAAAAAACAAACCAACTTTACAATGCTTTGTTTTAGGAGAAGGAAAAAAAACATGTAGGGGAAAGCAGCAGAACATTCATGCCATTGAAGGCGAGGATGGTGTGGCCACTAGGGAGGTTAATGCCTGCAGTTGACTTATTAGGTAAAACCYATAGCTACTATAAGTCAGCATAAACCACTGACTATTATATTYATTCATTATGCATGTGAGGCTAAGATGCATTTTATTTCATTTAACCTTTGTGATGTAAGCGTATCCAATACTGAGTTCCTGGGTACATCTGTGACAGATGGTGTTTAACAGCAACAACAGTCACTGTGGGTGTGCTTTTCCATGTCTTGCTGGAATCCAGCTTCCTCCTCAGGCTTCCCATGTCAGTTGTAAACCTCCCAAAGAAATTTTCAGCTGTGTTCTTCCACTGCAAAAGCAACGCATTGAAATGTATCCATATCAACAGTGCAAAAGTAGTGCAGCCCCATGTGAGTCAYGTAATGCAGGCAAAGACACAGCTAGGCACCTCTCACTGTTTCCTTTCTTCCATGCAGAAGCCCAGAGAATCCTCTCACCATGATCCATTCAGTTCTCTCTCCATTTACTTGTCTCTTTTTTGACTTCTCATTCAAGCTCAGCAGGTGCCTTCAGTTCCCAAATATGTCCCCAGTTCTTTCCAATATCAGCTGTGGAGCTAAAAAGGAATTTTCTGAATTTGATTGATCAGGTTGTCACAAAGCTGGCTGGGAGCCATTTGTTGGACACTCCTCAGATCCAGAATCCAGCTGCTGAATTTTCAATGTGCTTTAAGCACCTGGAGTGTGAGGAGAAAAAAAGCACGACACCTGACTGAGAATCTCCAGAGGTGTTCTGGGGGCACAGAGCCTCTATTTGCCAGCTCCTCCTGAGAGTTTGACCTCAGACTGCAGTTGCCTGTCATTGCGGACTCATACAACTTCGCCAGGTTGCCTAAAAACAGCCTTTCACAGAACACTTTCACTAGGCATGAATCTTCTGGCTTACATTTTAATTTGTAAGGCCCTGCTAGATATAACAAATCCACAATAAAGATGAATTTTGCACATAGCACCTGAACCTGACACCTCTTTAGACCTCTCAGCAAATACAGACCATGAACAAATAACAAATACAATCTCCACTCCCCAGCTACCTCTCCCTTTGACTGTGTGGGAGATCTTCTACCTTCAGGCTGCACGCCTTTTCTAAACGTTGTTATTCCCTTCAATAACTTATGTTTCACTTTTCAAAAAGCTGTTCACTCTCCTCTTCACCACTTATTTTCTACCGTTTCTCAACACAGTTTTCTGTTTTGTTCTTAATCCTCTCCATCCTTACCTGGCTTGTTTGTTCAGCTTTTTGCAATGCACCTGCATCTTAGCCATCCCATCACCCCTGTCTTTGACTTCCGTCATCATCCATCAGAATTTAAGGCACAGCTATTTTCAGTGGTGTGTGAAGTGCGCCACAATATCTTCTACCTAATAGCGAGCACACATCCACGCCGAAATTATTCCCACAGTAACAGAAATGTAATAACACTGCAACATGAAGGAGAATGCTTAAGTCACACAGAGGTCCCAAATCACCATGAGGATCAGGACCAGCTGTTCAAAAGCTGGCACAGAGGGAAAAGATATTTAAACCCACTACTATTCTAGCAGTGCTGAACACTTGATAGGTACAATGACCTCAAAAGAGACACACATTTACCTCCACAAGCAATTGGGGCCCTCAGCTGCTCACCTGGCAAGAGGTCAGAGCTATTGATTCTGGAGGACATTTGCTTACCTGGATCTCCTCCATCCATTTATGTTCCTTACACAGGAGCTCAGAGCATGAAGACACAGGTTATCCAGCAGTCACACGACTCTTGGACACTAGCAACAACATAACCTCCACATTTTTATAGATGGAAAGAGGCAGAAGTATCACATAATCTGCGACTATAGCTCAGCCAATGTTCCATTTGCACGCTACAATTTATAAGCTGCGCTGAGGTATGATTTAGAGGGATGAGGACAGAGTGCTTTGATTTCACTGGGAACATCGAAGTAAAGGAAAGCTTCCCACGAACACGCTGAGAATAAAACTTAGGGTATGAGACAGAATCTCCTTTCGCTGACATGCCCACACACAGACCAATGCACAGATCACCCTTGGCTCAATGAGCTCTTATTATAAATGATCCTGGGCTAACAACATAGACAAAGTAATTTATGGCTCTTCCTGCACTTCTGAATAAWCTTTAGTAGGTTGAATTGTCCATAAATCTGCTGCTGTTCTTTGGATACAGATGTGAATCCAAGGACTCTCTGCCTCTTAAAATGATGAAGTTTGGCAAGCAGAAATCACTTTCTAAATCAAGAATTCACCCTTTCTTCATTTAAACATTGCAGGAAGTGATGGCACATTTACAGGAAGTAAGATCTGATGGTGGTAAGCAGGGTTGAAATAACTTGCCATTTTCAGAGCTAGGTCAAACACATGGCAATTATATCACAAGAAGCTTTATGAGAATGTAACTGTTTAAAAGCTCATTAGGAAAAGAGGGACTTGGCATGCAGTCTGGAAGCATAGTGGAGGGAGGGATGGCTGCATGGCAGGACTCCTGTTGGTGTATGAATGTTTGCTCCGTGGTGGCAATGTTATCCCTTTCTAGTCCTGACAATACACAGTCAATGGCACTTCAGGAGGTGGGKGGGGGACATCTGGTTAATGAGGAACAGATGGACAGCATCGGACATGCACTATACCTGCTCTTTCCTCCACTGTTCCCTCCCTCACTCTCTGATTTCTCTGTCCTCCCCTGCAGCTGAGCTCTTCCTTCTCCCTCCTTTTAAYGGGAGAAAGTATTTCTGTGCTAGCAAGACAGAGCAACAGATGTCTCTGATCAAAGCAAGCCTGCTACAAACAAATACAATGAGAATATGTCTCAGCTGTAGAATGTACCTTTCTCTTGAAGTCCTCTATGCTCTGCTGGCAGCCCCTGGTCAGTGCTTACCACATCACTTTCAACRCCAGTTCCTGGACCCTTACATCATCATGACAAAACATCAAGTTTCAGCTCCATAGATTCCCCTGCTGGGAACAGCAGAACCATAGGTGTGGAGGACGCTGTTAATGAGGAACCTCAGCACAAGAGAAGCAAGAAATGGGCAACAGAGGTTGCTTTCTTGGGTGCGATTCTTTTTGATATGACCTGTTCAATCAATTCAGAAGGACTTTCTTAAAGCCGTTTTGGGGRATTTGGCAATTTATCCCACTGTGAGAATTTCTTTGTTTATCCTTCCTGCCTCCCTTCTCTCTAGCTTGTTGAAGTTATTTTTAGAAGTGCAGTGATTAGAACTATCAACCTGAATTTTCCTTTTGTTCTTCTGGTTCCCTCAAAATATGTAGGTAGTACCTGTGTCTTTGCTTGTGCTCTTGACCAGATTCCCAAATATGTGCATATATCATAGCTCAAAGGACACAGGGCTGTGCTCTTAGAAGTTCTTCTATGAAAGAAATCTTCCTAAATCCCTGTATTCCAACAAACACTGACAAAAGAGCAAAATAATTCCTAACAAGTTGCTGTTGGCTTTTACAAATACTGCTAGCTTTTACTGAGCCTCTGTCCCTGGAAGATGACAGAAAATCAGTCTCTAAATACTTTCTCACTCATTCATATACCAATTTTACTTTACTACGGCTATGCTTTCTCACAGTTACAGAGTTGCACTGATCCCCCAGTTTACATTACACAAAGAAGGTCATCTTGTAGCATCAGAAAAAGGTTTTCCAGCTTCCTGTAACTCACTGAGCATTTCAGTAAGAGTGAGAAGAGTCATCTGAATAAGTTCCTTTCAAGAGCATCAAGCAGAGGTATAGTCAACACCCCATCCATCCTATCTTCTTCTGTCTCTCTAAACTGAGAGTTGTTACAAAGTCCCAAAAGGGTATTAACATTATGTGTAAAACGATTTTGAAGAAAAGATCTCAGTGTCACTTCTATGAATTCTATGCCAGCTGTCTTTAAGACACACTGCATTTTATATATGTATGTGCATGTGTAGGTATATGTATGTGTATATATAGGTCACAGACATAGCATGAATGAGGAAGCAGAGCTTCAGAGAAGAATGATTTAGGTGGGATAAGGGGGGAATGAAGCTAATTAATTTTATTTAATAATTTCAAAAAGAGAAACAGACTGAGTGCCTGCTATATTCTTACTGTAGTACACAAATGCTGAGTTAGCATCCAGATCTATCCTTTGCCACAATGTTGACTTTATGAACAACATAATACAGAAGTATTATTCAACATACATCTCAGCTGAAGCATCCTGCCTAAATTTGTCTGTCTTTGGTTTTCCCTCCAGAATCTTCTCTCTACTATCTCTCTTCTTGCCTTTTCCCAGAGGACCCTAATTCTTCTTTTATATACAAGGGAGTTAGTAAGCAATGTCTACCACAGTGACTTAGCAGTTTTTCAGCAGCCTTACAGAATCCAATGTGTACTGGCAGGACAGGACAACACGAGAAAATGTGTATTATATCTCTCTGCCATTCATTACAGCCTGAAGTATGTCCATCTTAGCTTTATCYTGTGCGATTCCACCAGGACTCTGCTTGCTGCCTAGGACAATTCCTTGGTTATGGGGGAAGAGTGAAGTTCCTAGCTCCCCAGGGTAACATCCAAAGTCCAAAATGGCAAGATTGTCCTTTCATTACTATCCTTTTGCAAGCTAGTGAGCATGGCAACCTAGTCTGGAATCGATGTGCACTTCCCTGAGTTCACAGGGAGATCCTGTGAGGATCTTAAGAACACGTGCAGAAGTCCTCAAGGACAGAATGTGCTTAGCTCTACTTGGCAGCTCATCTCCAGGATCTGCTTTACATATGCAAACAAATTTGTCAGGCCAGTCAGCCTACCACTTTCCATCAGCTTGGATGGCTGTGCACTTTGTGTTTCATCTTAGATTCTTTCCTCAGACACATTTAATCTCTCTCCTTGTACACATTCTGTAGGGATAGCCCAAGGTCACCAATCACTCATTCCACCTACTGGAATGGAGTTATTGTGGTCTGGGAGAYTTTTACCAGCGTAACCTTTCTGTTTGACAGCTCCTTCCCCTCAACATCAGGGTACATGTCTTGGCAATAACACCATCTTCAGTGTTCCACCTCCAAATAGGCCTCCATCTGCTGAAGAGTGAAAATTGGTGTCAGTGCACCTGAACCTGTTCCCTTGAAGGAAGATTTTCTATGTATTGCCCCAGATTTGTCAAGTCCATTATGAAGAATCCTGTTGTGCAGAACTTCAGTTCAAGACACACTGCTTTGTAAGATAAATGCAGGTTGAAAGTGTGCAGCTGCATTCTTAGAGACAAGAGCTACACTTCCCTAGAGACCCTCAAAGGTCCAAGGTAGCTGCAGTCATGACCTCATTGCCTGTACTAATCTCATCATTGCAATAATGGAGTGAAATTGTACAAGCCCCACTGGAGAAGAGACAAAACTAATAGTCCCAATCCATTCATCTAGAGCAAGTGCATGTCCAGAAATGACCTTGTGTGCATCTAATGAAACCTCAGGCCCAGTGCTGGAGAGCAAGGGAACTGGAGTCTACTGATGGCTATGCGAGTTAATGAGTTTTGGATACTTGCTGCCATTCCTTGTACACTGAGTTTTTCTTTCCAACAAATTGCAACAAGATCCATATACTTGGATATATACTGCATTCCATCTGTGGCGACTGTTTCACCAGSATCCCCTGAATCTTGTTTTCCTGCTTTACTCATAACACTTCTAAATTGTGGTGACACTCCTGGTTGCCTCAAGCTGAATAAGGCATCCATGGGTTCAGTCTCAGTTCTGTCCTCTGATTTGGCTTCATTGATCAGTTTGAAATAGTAATGCATTGTAAGTCTTAGTAATCTTGGGGTTCCATCCAAAAATGCTCTTGGAGTTTTAACAGTTATGAACAACATCACAACCCCAATGGGATGGATCTGCCAGAGCACTGATTGTTTCCTATGTACAGCCTGGCACAGTTTTTTTTTTTTTTAAGTACGTTATGAACTTGCAGAAGTCTGTCAATATGTTGCTAGTTAAGGGAAGTCTCTACTTCTCTACATATGTTTGTCAATCTGATTGCCTCTTGTAAATTTTAGTTAAAACACAAGTTCAGGAACTGGATCCTGTGGCAGGATGAACTTTTAATTTTTTGTAGATATTTATAGTCTGATCATAGCATTCTGTGTATGTATTTCAGTGCTGATTTTACAAGCTTTACAATATAAGGTTGACTTTCAACTCCATTTCTGCTTGCACTTCCTTCAGTAATAGGGAAGATGGTGTTGAGAGAGAAAATATCAACCAGACGGTCGTGTTAACAAAGTTTGAATCATAGAATCATTGAATCATTTAGGTGGAAAATAATCCCATGAGGTGTCTAGTCCAACCCTCCTCAAAGCATGGTCAGCTCTGTGGTCAGGCCAGGTTGCTCGGGGCATTATCCAACATAAGCCAGGGTTGATATGTTATCCTAGTAGAAATACAAGTTGATGTTTTATGTCAATGAAGAGGAACGGTTCCCAAACTTCCAGTGGTAGATAGTCAAATTAAAAATTAATACTTTAGTCCTACTGGTTTGTGCATCACACCTTTGAAGCTCATCTTAGCTACTCAGTCTAGCAGACCTCTTTAGGTGCTGATCCAGGACTGCAAATAGCCCATCTTAGGTCTCAAACCAAAATAAGCTATAAGCTCTACTTATGCCATATATTTGTAATTAAAAAGTTAAAGGAACCATTTTGTGTTGCTTTTGCAGGTGAAACACACAAGTAGAGAGTAGGTGACATATGTTCAAATGGATCCTTATCATATAATCATAGAATACTTAAGGTTGGAGAGGACCTTAAAGATCATCCAGTCCACAAAGGGTCACCTAGAGCATGTGGCACAGGGTTGTGCCCAAGCAGGTTTTGAAGATCTCCAGAGAAGGAGACTCCACAACTTCTCTTGGCAACTTGTTCCAGGGCTCTGTCACTCTCACTGTTAAGAAATTTTCCTGGAAGTTCCTGCAGAACTTTTGGTGCTTCAGTTTGTGGCCATTTCCTCTAGTTCTATCAGTGGCCACGACTGAAAAGAAGCCAGCCCCCTCCTCCTCCCTGCCTTGAGGTATTTGTATACACTGACCAGGTCCTCCCTCAGCCTTCTCTTCTCCAGGCTGAACAGGCCCAGCTCTCTCAGCCTTTCCTCATAGGGCAGATGTTCCAGGCCCCTGATCATCCTCAGAGCCCTGTGCTGGACTTTCTCCAGCAGCTCCACATCCTTCGTGTCCTGGGGAGCCCAGCACTGGACACAGTGCTCCAGATGTTGCCTCACCAGGTCTGCATAGAGGGGGATGACCATTTCTCTTGACCTGCTGGAGACGCTCTTCTTAATGAACCCCAGGATCCCGTTGGCCTTCTTGGCCACCAGGGCACACTGCTGCCTCATGGTCAACTTGTCGTCCACCATAATGCCCAGGTCATTCTCTACAGAGTTGCCCTCCAGAAGGTCATTGACTGTCCCTAATCAGCTTGCATACTACTGGATTTGCATTCCTGCACCAGGTTGCACCACCCTGTTGATGTCAGGGGGACTACGGGAAGGATATCCTTAGGACGTCCTATTTGTGTTGCTCTTCACTCAGGAAACTGTATAGCTTTTACTAGTCATTATACAGTACAAAGTTATATAGGGACTAGGCAGGAAAACAGCAATATTTACTTCATGTACACAAACAAAAATTGCAAAGTAATAAAGTATTAGCTATTGTGGGACACAAAGGAAATAACAATCACAGAATCACAGAATATTTAAGGTTGGAAGGGACCTCTAGAGATCATCTAGTCCAACCTTCCTGCTCAAGCAGGCACACCTACAGCATGTGGCACAGGGTGGCATCCAGGTGGGTTTTGAAGACCTCCAGAGTAGGAGACTCCACAACCTCCCTGGGCAGCCTGTTCCACTGCTCTGTCACCCTMACAGTAAAGAAGTTSCTCCTCACCTGGAGAYGGAACTTCYTGTGCTYCAGCTTGTGGCCRTTACCCCTCGTYCTRTCGCTRGCCACCAGTGAAAACAGCTTGTCYCCTTCCTCCCTGCATTCTCCCTTCCTGAACTTATACATATTAATCATATCCCCTCTGAGCCTTCTCTTCTCCAGAGAAAACAGGCCCAGCTCACTCAGCCTCTCTTTGTACGAGAGATGTTCCATTCCCTTAATCATCCTGGTTGCTCTTCTCTGGACCCTCTCGAGAAGCTCCACGTCCCTCTTATACTGGGGAGCCCAGAACTGCACACAGTGCACACAATAAGAGAAGCAACTTAGCTGTTTCAGGTAAAAAGGTTTTTTTCCCTAGATGTGACAAGGTATCATAGTCCTCATGTGCTGAGATTCTAGAGCTGTAGGTTTCAGGGCTGTGAAACTGTGTCACTGAGGCCTGCTCAATAGCTTCATAGCTTGTTGGTCAACTGAGAGGATGCAAAACACAGCAGAAGCAATCTAAGACCACGTGAGTTTCTGTCAGCCAGTGCCATGGTTCTGGATAGCCCTGGGTCACAATTACAAACAATAGGTATTTCATAAAGCAGTATCTCTTCTGGTGATACATGTTAGACAAACACAGAAATAGGCTACAGATTGGCCTGCTGAAGCGGGTTCGGTCAATGTGTCCACAAACCAGAAGAGCTTCCTGAAATCTGAACTCTTAAGAGAGGCTATGCCTCTGGGGTCTGCTGCTGCTTCAGTGCTTTGGAGACACTGACCAAAGGGTTGCAAACAGGTTTGTTTGGTTTTTTTTGAGATTATTTTTGTGGGGTTTTTTTTTTTTTTGCAAATCCCTAATAAAAGCCTGAGCCTTTTGTATAATCAGAAGCTTTTCCCTCTGTTATTTCAGTGACTGCATTTGTTGCAGCCATTTCCTCTCTACTGTCACCTTCATTAACTCCTTGCATGAATGCATATCAGTTACTATTAATCCCACTTTCCTGTATTATCTAGGAGCGGGGACTATGTTTAAGAGAGATATTGTAGTCCCAAATTTATACAGTGCAGTCAGGGGAACMCAGTCAAATCAGTTTGCAGATGGCCCCGAATTTGCTTGCTCATAATCACTAGTACACCCTGTGGCACAGATTATCACTGTGCTACATATGGTAGATGAGTACTTGGTATTTTGTTGATTTTGAAATGTGTGTGATTCCAAGGGCTGCTTATTGGTTTTATAGCTAGCTTATAATCTATATATTAGGCATGTAATGGCATACAGTAGCATAATTGATCCAGAGCTAGATGTAGCAATAGTGTCATCTCTGTCATCTCTCTTTTAAATAGTTCATCTGATGTTTGCAATATAAGTTTCCATACCACCTTTATTTATCTGCTGCTCTTAGTCTACACTATAACCATTTCACTACATGCAACATCTGAGATTTAATTTCAGAACTTCCCTACTCGTGAGTGATCCAGCAAGCTATAAGAGCAGTTTCATTGGCTCAGATGGAGAAGGTGGAAGTTTATATCTAATAAAAATACCAGAAAATCTTTTATATTTGGCTGCATTCACAGCTTGAGCTAAGTGAATTGGAGGCAGATTGAGCTGCTGTAATGTGTCGTTTTCTCTGCCCTGCCAGCACATAACTCACATGACTTAAACTATCTTAACTGCCTTTGGATTCCCCTACATTCGTCCCCAGCCATCCAATAAAGAGGATAGTGATGTGGTACTCGGAATAGCACCTGTAAGGCTACCCTGTACTACAAGAGTAGCTTTCCTAGAGGAGCTGAGAGAAGAAACGTAGCTGGGTAGATCAGTAATTGAGAAAGTTGATATATTTCCACCAAGAGAAGGCAGCAATTCGTACTCTTTAACCATCATTATCCTTAAGTATTGATTGTCTAGGCACATTTTCTTTGTTAAATGRCTTATTTCATCAAGGAGAGATTCTGCAGTTGCAGTCAAACTAGGACAGAGTGTATGCATACATTTGGAATGAAAAGCATATGTGACTTGAATTTCCAAGTAGCCTCTAAGAGTACTCTTTTAATGAAAACTTGACATGCTATGTCTCCCATTATTGATTAACTCCTACCATTTTAAGTGATAGGTCGTGTTCTGACAGACCTGTCGTTAGGATATGCTATCTTACTTTGCAAAAATTATGCAGTGGTTAAAGAATATGTGAGAAGATAGATGCTAGTAAATATTACATAAAACATTTATATGTGATCATTCAATTTACTTTTAAACAAATTTGCTTCAATTGTGTTTCCAATCCATTTGTGTTTGCCTTCTGTGAATTTTCTAGAAACACATTTACTGGCAGGGATTTTCACTCAAATAGCAATATTTAAGTGAACATGTTTGTAGAAAGTAAATACTAAATACATAATCAAAAAGGGTTTGCTCTGGTGAAATTAATGAGTTAAAGCCATAACCAAGTAGTCACTGGAAATGGTTGTTTGATTAAAAAAAATTACACAAAATGACAACAGTTGCAAAAGCATCTATTTTTCTGGGAAATTTCTAAAATGTTACTCCTTTTGTAGAGAAATGGGAGGGAGGTAATGAAAAAAAATCTATTTCCAGTTAATGGCACAGGTTAAATAGTTTTTATATTTGGAGTTTCCCAACAAATGTATGAATCTTCTAGGTAAGGATGAGTATTTTCTGACTTGTTCCAGTTCAAAGTAAGTTGGTATATTTTTCTAGCCATAACAGAACTGAATTTCACATCTCAGATACTTGAAGTAACACTGGCAGGAAAGGATTAGGAAACAAATCAGAGGTTGAACTGCCCTTGTGTTGTCGAAAAATGTCAGTCAACAAACAAATTCAGGGTGATAGTGATTTTTCTCCAAGGATAATTTGAAAACAGTGGGGTGAGAGGGTTAAATCTGATTGATAATCTGTGGGGAGTAAATGTCTCCTAGGCTTCTACTTGAGAATATCTGAGGAAAGCATGACTTTGSTTTTTCTTGATTATGCACAGAATTGTCATATTACATTGCTTTAAAATCCCCCTTTTCATAAAATTTTTACTCTATATTAGAAGAATCCAGGTTGGACTGGGTGCACAGTGCAAAAATACAAGAATAATGTATAGGAAAACTGAAATCAAATCTGAGACCAATTTTAATCAAGATAGAGGGAAAAGAGATACAAACCAACCAAACAACAACAACAAAAGAGAGAGAGATGGAAGTGCTAGTTGAGGCCAAGCAGTTCTGGAAGCTGAAGCTGTGGCACATTGAGGAAGCCAGTGCTATCAGAAAAATAAAACAGGACATTTTGGAGGAAATCAATTATTAAAATAAAGGAAGTGAGCATCAAAATTTGTTTTGAAAATAATGGGAAAACGTGGGTTTGAGGTGAAGAGGCAAAGACACAATACCCATCATGTATCACTGTACAGAAAAAAATGGAAAAGCACAAAGCAAGCAAGTTGTAAAAGCCAAATCATACTGTAGATGTGATTACTGATAGATTTGAAGATGTGACATATACTGCTAGAGAGGAAGATTTAAGACTCCAGGACAATGCCTACAGTATACCCAACATTTGCAGAAGAAATCTCAATGGGCCATAGAAAAGAAATATAGATTTTGAGACATTTTTGATTAAGAGGAGCTATTCTGTCTGTGAAGAAGTTAACTGAGAAAAGCTGATACAAGTCCAAAAGCTTTCTTAGGCAAGAGAGACTGCAGGTAATCAGGGAAGGGGCAGTAAAATTATAAAGAGTTTGTGTATTTGAATGTTATTGACCTAAAACTGGCTGGTACACCTCAAAAGAATTTTCTACCAAAGCACATTTTTCCTCTGTGAATGTCACTTTGTTGAATCTGACACTCTTTGCAGCTAACTTTCTAGTCTCAGTGGGAAAGGTTGCTTAGATAGGAGATGGGATCACTAGTCAAAATGAGAGAAAGAGACAATCAGAAGAACCAAAAAAATATTCACTCACATGGAATATAGAAAATCAAGATGAAATCTTTGCTGAGTGAGTAAAGGAATTTTGAATCAATGTTTCCACCATTTCAAAGGTGAGCCCAGCTACTAGAATTACCAGCCATTAGCTTTTCTTCCTCAGAGAAAACACCTGAGGAGGTCTGGATATGTCAAGTGCAAACTGGAGATTTATTCTGAAACCTCCAATGATTTGAACTGCCTGTAACCACTACCTAAGGCAGAAAGAGGAATCCAAAGCAGCAGTATCCTAGTGAATGTAGGCTAAGAGGTCTTTGGCTGTGATACTGGAAGTAATGGTGAGCTCTGTGTGGTCTTGATCAGATGGTATGCAAACACATTTTCAGAGATGTTCATTTCTGAGTGCCTCATGTGAGATATTTTGTGTCTATTGTATTCTATATTGCACAAAGGTGCTGAAGACCTATTGCTCCCTTTCAAGTCCTACAGCAAATCAATTAGATTAAGTTATTTCAGACTGGGTTCCCAGAAACGAAGATGCATCAAATGAATGAACACATGAAAATATTGGCCCTAATATCTCTGTGACTCAGCTTTTCCATTTCTACAATGGAAAAATGATGCTTACAGATTTTGTAAAATGCTTTGAGCTCTACAGATGAAAAGCAGTATGAATGCTAAGCATGATTATCATTTTATTAGAGAAATATTTAAAGGATCATTCATCCCTGGAGAAGGGATCCCAGCTCAGATGAGGCATCCCTGTCCTAAGAACTGCTTGAAAGTTGAGCAGTTGCTAGGAAACCAGAGTACCTTCATTACCATGAATACCCCCAGACGGACAGATCCAGCCACCCATTTCACAAGGCTGCCACAAAGTAAAAAGAAACAGGGCCACGCGTCATTAGAAGAAGGAAGATCATTAGGATTCTGTGATATGGTCCACGTGAACGTACAGTGAAAATGGTCAGGGACAGTCATGTAGGAAAGATAAGAGGGAGTCACTTTCTTAAGCGCTCCATGAAGAATAAGGAGACTCTGGGTGCTTGTTAAGGAGAATGCCAGTGTCAATGGAGGAGCCTAAGGACACAGAAGATAATGGCTTATTTTCAAAGAGCCGAGCAGAGTACCACAAACTAGGGAATTACTGGAAACAGGMGTAAAGTAGAAAGCATGAGTAAGAAGACAGATCTAAATGATGAGAGGTACTAGGGTCAAGAGAAGTATTTGTTTTCCTGAGCAACCGAATTATGTCAGATGTTTCCAGGGCCACAAAGAGAGAGTAGGAGGAGAGGCATGAGAAAGAATCGCGAAAGGGAGGTGTTAGGTCTGGGCAAGATAAATCAGGGCAAACAGTGATTGAAAGTGGAAAATAAAGTATCTTGTACTTGTCTGGAAAAGGACTGGGAGGTGAGAACAATATGGAAATTGAGAAGAATACAAGTGCCAGAGAAATACAGCGAAAGGTCTAACAGCAGCTTTAGAAATGAGGACTAGAAACAGATTTATCCATATTAAGCTATCTTAAGTCTTCTGCTGGACTTGAAGGAAGGATTTGTACCATTGTTCCTAAAGGTCTCACCCAAATGATTGTAAATCAAGTCTGAACCAAATATCCTGAAGATCACAAATTATGGATTTTTTTAATGCAGCCAGTGTTGGATGAAAGTAGAAAAATAAGATAGCAATGTAGGTATTGCTGTAATGGAATATGGAGAAAAGCAGGAAGCCGGTCAAACTGCAGATGAGCACTAAAAAGCATATAGGAAGAATATTTGACTGGAGTCAAAGATTCAGTGTAATTCTGAGATGAACAGACAACAGAGCGGTGGTGAAAATCTAAAAGGCAGCACTGGGTATGGATTAAAAAAAACGCAGCAAATTAATTACTGCTAAGAAAATAGGAGATATTCACATACAGAAAACTGCATCAAAAGTGAAAGGATGGCTGTTTAAAAAAAATAGAAAGGGACAAAAGACCTATTTAGAAGTAGAATCTGAATCCATCTCTCATTTCATAACATAACAACTCAAATGCCATCCTTGCTCTCACAGTGAGCTAAATAAGCTCAGAAATAAAATCTGGTACCCACGTTAGGCACATCTTCCTGGGTGCCATATAGAGATGAAGAGTCCTCTGCTTCCCCCTTCCACAATGACATTCCTTTAGCTTTTCTTTTCCATATATTTGAGGGAAAGGGACTTACATTCAGGGACTGTTGTGTAATTTCTGCTTCTGACACAAGTGTTAATCTGTACAGAAGCAAGGAGATGGAGCTTCTCCTGGGAAAGGAGTCACATTAAAAAGAAGTTTTTTTGCTCGTGCTGGCAGTTCTGCAATGCAGGAATCTCCCTTCATAGGACATGACTGAGTAAAACAGCAATCAACAATGCAGACAATGATATTGATATCTTCAGAAACCCACAGAGTGCAGGAAATGTTCTACTGCTGGGAACATCCCCTTAGACACCTTTTGGGGAGGTCCTGACCACTTCACGATCTGTGAGAAGGATTTGTGCACTCACATTGGTAGGTGAGGGTAGGAGATGCTTCGACGCTCAGTGTAATGTTGTTTTGCTGCTCTAAGGGCATGCAACCCACAGCCTACAAACAGCCCTTTCCCTATGACTGTCTTCTCTTTCAGACTAACRTTTTTGATTCACGGCTGTTTTATCAGGCAAGAGCAATACAGAGACAATGCTTTACCAGCCTATTTAGACCAGACAGTGCAAACCTTCTCAATTCTCAGAGCTGGGGAGGCTCAGCAGGACTATACAGTAGGCTTAACACTCAAACTAATACACTCAACATGCAACAYCTGCATTATCTTTTCCTTACCTGCTGTTCCACTTGTGTCATTCTCTCTTTTTGAATACCTATGCTGACTTYCAGGCTTCTTCTACATCAAAGTTCAGTTCTTCATTTCATCTCCAAGCCCTCACGTGGCTCTGTCAGAGTCTGTTCCCTCCTTCCTCCCCCATCATCTACTGTGCTAACTCAGCACATCATCCCCTCCTCAGCCACATCTTTATCTCACTGAAGCAAAGACATTGCTTCTGTCCTGCTGCTCTGCCTTTCCTCTTCACTGCACAACCTTATTCACCTCCCTCATGCCCACCCTCAAGGATTCATTCACTGCAGTTAGTCTTCTTGAGTTAATGCCTTCCACTTCTCCCGTGTCCTTAGCAAGCTTTGCCCCTTCTGACTATAGTAAACTTTGTTTACTATATTACAGCTTTAGAATGAGGAATGATTCAGAGATGCTGAGAAAAAGCCAGGAGCAAGCTAGATGTGAACATGCAAGATGTTCAGCTTATGACCTTTCTCGGTCACTTCCTTYCCTTAGCCCAGCCTGCACCTCTCAGACTAGTCTTGTTCCCACTCTTTTCCCATAGACCTTAACAGAAGCAGGATCTAGGCTTTGTGTTTGCAACCTGATTCTGCAAGACATTGTGACCCTCCTATRAAGAATGAGCACCTTCATTTGCTTGTGCCCCAAAATGGTCTTGATATTGTGAAAACCTGCAGGCAAGACTCTTCCTTTTAGCTGCCAGTAAAATGCCATATACCTACGATGGCATGTGGAAATGCATAATAATGTTTAATGCTACAAGGAGACAGCATTACCAGGGAAAGGCTTTCCCCTCCCACTCACCCTTTGTCTATCTGTTTCTTTCCCGTTGTCAAAATTTAGCATCCTCCACTGAGAGGCTCGGTTTTGTTTTGACGCTTGGAACATATCCAGTCCCAGCTAACTCGCTTTCTCTGCCAGTCTCTGCAGGTTTTCTGTACACAGGGCTTCTAGCTAGTCAAGAAATGCTCTGTCTTCTCCCCCCTGCAGGGGAATCTCCAAGTGCTGGGGTTGTTACAGACTCCTGATGGTTAGGCAAAGTCATTCATTCTCACTCAGATGTATTAACTGCTTCTACTCCACAGTGCACTGTGAAGCACRCTACAGTAAAAGACAAGGCCTTCCACAGGAACAAGGAAGTGAAAAGAAATAGGCATGGTTTCTCTTCTAGCTTGGCCAAGCTTCATTTCAATGTTATCTGCAAGTAGCTCCTGGAAACACAGTTTGGACCAGAGGCTGATGCATAGAGAAAGAAGGCAGACTGAATCTCATGATTGAATTTGAAATAGCTCTAATGTTGCCTTGGCCAGCATTAATTAAAGGCCACTGCTCCTTGAGGCTCTGCTATTCTAGAGGCCTGGCCAGATCTTGGTGCAAGATGTATCTGGGTGGTTAGTTCTGAAGAAAGGGACYGATAAGCTGAGGAGCAGCAGCAGTAGGTAGAGCTGAGTAGAAAACTAGTCTCTCAGGAGCTTCTTTCTGCCTGGGACTTCAGCAGCCACAACTGCCCCAGAAGTCTTTAAAGAGAGAAGCTGTCGATGTATGCCAGGTAAGGTGGGAAAGGTACATGCCAACTGACAGGGAGACACATGATGAAGAGAGAGGGATAGAACAATGCAGAGAAACATTTTTCTGTCTCACAAAACTCTGAAATTATAAACTTTCCTGTTCTACACTCTGATGGGATGAAGACTTATTTAAAGATATTTTTATATCATAAGCATGAGTTAGACACACTGGAATCGTTAGTAACCACTACTGCAGGTATTTGTCTTATTCACCTGGGATTTAGGAAATCAGATTGATCTCTCTGACTCAGAGAAATCTTCATTGAAAAACTGACCAGCTGTTTGGGATAAAAGATTTAGGAAGTGGGAGTAGTGTTGGGGGGAAAAAAAAGGATTTACTCATAGAAAGAGAAACACAAAGTGAGACTGAAATGCTGCTCTTCTTTGATCTTGGCACATTTCCTGGCTGGCAACTCCAGTGTGATGATAAGATAATGAGGTCAAGATCTAAGGTATAGCACAGCATTTTAGGGTTCTGTTGCTTCATAGACTGCCTTAAATGAAGCAGTAAATTAGAAATTGAAAAAAGGGATGGAATTTCAGATCAATGATTCCAGTTGATAGCTGATACCTTTTTCAAGGAAAATAAGGCAAAACTGCAAGTATTTAGATATTGACAGTCTTTAATAGTCCAGCATCTGAACCAAACTTTCAGTTATAGACTTCAAAGTAAGGAAATTTCAGATTTGAGACCTATCTTGTCTATGTATGGCATATGTGAAGGGTTTTGCATAAGAAGTTCTAACGGGCATATCTCAGCTAAACAAGATGTCTGATTRAACTGTTTAGACATGATTCAAAGCCTGGTAAAAGCCTCTATGTTTCTAACTGAGGATAACTGGGCCAGATCTTGTTAGAAATAATATTCCCTGGTCTAGTACTGTGAGTAAACTTCATCCTATTATGAGTATGAGTAGCCTCCTCCCCATGACGCAAGAGTAATGTTATGTGTCAAGTGGCAGAAAATGCTTCAGAGATTAGCCTTAGTATGTAGCTCAAACCTTCAGACTCTTCTGTAATAAACTAGCGTGCTCAATGGATGAAAAAATATTGATGCAGTAGCAGGTTTTACGATCAAGCTTCAAAAGAATTTTAAGATTTTTATGACTAAACAAATAGTACCTGCTCCCCCATATGCCTTTGCTAGCTGTTCAACAGGTAATTTCATGCTCCTCCTTCACAGTCTCTCCTTCAAATTCTCCTTTCTGAATCAGCTTTCCCTCATGGACCTCTGCTCACCTTTCTTGCAGGCACTATCTCTAAGTCTAAGATATTATTTGTTCCCCTCCATGTTTTCCTCTTTAAAACCTAGTGTAAGCTAACAGGATACGCACACGTATACAACTGCAAATGTCTCATGATCCTGCATTGCTATAAACCTCCCTCCTCCAAACACCCTGCCGGTACTGTTTGCTTGTTAAATAAGCCCAGTGCTGTGCTTAAGCCTAACTTTTGTTATAAGCACTTTAGGAGAGGGCCAAGTAATTTTGTTTCCTTATAAAGCACCAGGGGTACCTGCAACTTAGCAGAAATAACAATAATAAAATTATTAATGTTGTAATAGCAGCCTCTAAAAGCTAACACTACTCACAAGGCTTGGCATTTGATTTTACTCAGCTGCATAAAAAGGACCTAAAATTAAATCTCTGCAATATCTACTCTAAAACCCAATGTTTGAGGTGGATTATGAGTAAAGCAGCAAGCTGGAACAGCAGCAGCTCTTTGGGAGATACTGAGAGCTGCAGCATAACTGTGCTAACACAGTTTGATCTAATTCACACAGGCCAACTACCTTGTTTGGCCCCCTGAGATATGAACATTGTTTACCAACACTTTCTAAACTCTGATGACCAATGCCAAAAATAAGTATGATAGGTTTTTGTGTGTGTACCAAAGTAAAAGCTGCATCCCAGCCCTTTTAGCAAAGAGGGCACAGGTTTCCTAGGACTTTTGGAGATCCAGCAAAATCATTACTCCGGACATTTGGCCAGTCAGTGATGACAGTGGAATAACCTCAGGGAAATTCGAGACTCAAGTGGTTGGGGACCTATAAATGTAACCCCTGTGATCCTTCAGTTCCAGAATTATGCCATAGTTGGGAAATATAAGAACACAATATTAAAACATGCTTGGATTTGGTATTCTGTTTGATTAGGAAGGGGGCTTCAATGGAGACTGTCCTCATCATGGGAACACTGCCCGGATAGAAAACCCCCCGGCATGTGAGAAAGACAGAGAGACCAGTGGCTTTCTTCCTGAATATTAGTAAGAACGGATTTGCTATGCATCAGCTGGGTTCTCCACTCTTCTACCTCACTTGCACCCTGCAGTTTGTAATCCTACATTACTGCAGGAGCATTTGGGAGATCTTGACTGGGAGAAGCCTAGCTCAGACGTGAATTCACGAAGAGGGGATATCCTAAAGGTGTTGGGCACACTCATGGTTCCCCTCATCCCATATTGTCATTCACAACAGGCAACCCTAGCTTGGCTCAGGAGCTGCTGTGGCCTCAGGTTCTCCCGCACCACCAAGGCCACAGGACGAGACACAATGGCTACTACAGAGAATTCTAGAATTAAAGAAAATCCTGACCTTTTACTTGCATGCTTCATTTTTTTTGCTTGTAGGTGATCAAGGCTTAAAAGGCACAGAGCAGAAAAGCTATGTGAGCGCAGGGCTCCGTGCTTCACAGCTCAACCCTATGAGCTGCATTTGTCCTCAGCATTGCAGTCAGCAGGGCTTTCTGCCAAGGAAATCCTAAACCAAGTTCCCTCCTGGCCATCTCTGATGTGCTGCCTGAAGGGAGAGCAAAAATCCCAGTACATTTTCGGATGGAATAAGGGATAAACAGTATTCCCTGTCTGGGTAAAGCTGCCGCTGCTCTCTGAGGGCATGTGTGTGAAAGATCAATGAGCACGTAATGGCTGCCATGCTTCTCTGCAGAGTCACCGCACCGGGGGATCTTTCTCAGTGTTGCATGAAGGGCTTTGGGGTCCCTGGGGTATAAAAAGTGCTATAGAAAACTCAGTCCTTCTCTTGTTCTCTTTCCTGGCCTAAAATAAATTTCACACTCAGATGTTCTGTGCCAGAGTACCAAGATCAGTTCTGCATTGATGGTGAGGCCACTCACCCCACTTTTTGTGACTGCAGTTGGTCCCCTCATCCTCACCCAGAGATTGTTAAAGAAACCAGGTGGTGGCTACCAATTTCATCCTTAYCTACAGGACTGTGAAGTTAAAGGGCCCAGGGTCCACCAGAACAGGGGCCCAGTTTTCCCATAGAAAGCAAAATGGGAATTCCAGTACCCTGCTGTTCCCAAATATTCCCATTAGTGGCTGCTAATTTTGTTACCAGTTTGGCAATTTCTACTGCAGGTAGACAATGCCATGTTGGAGAACACGTGAGTCATATTGACTGTGCCACCAAACTGCTCAACACCCATGGTTGTAATCTCTCTCGTCTTTCCATCTGTCTGAGCCTGGGAGGGAAGGGGGAGGAGAGTTAAGTGGCTAAGAAGAAGATTGAAAGATGTCTCTGTCATTGACTTGCTCCATTCTTAGCATTATTTCCCTGGGGTTCTKGGGTATTTTTATTATTAACAACTAATAATAACTTTTATACAGCACTTCACATCCTGAAGGACCCTAAAGCACACCACGTACTTTATGAGCTAATTACCAGCTGTGAGCCTGATTCCTGTCTTGATTCTGGCCTGTCATTACAAAGAAGCAGTTCAGACCCATGCTATATTTACACTAGTTTATTTGAGGACAGCTTCTCCCCATAGATCCAGCAGTGTATATCACAGAGAAATTTAGTTTGGGTTTGAAGGTTCTTAACCATCTTTTCTCCTTCTTTGTAATTTCAAATTACTAAGGATATAGCATTCAAAAATTTTTGTGAACAATTGTGAGTTTCAAGAACTGGAATTTAGGAATTACCAAGCCCAAGCTCTTACTGGAGTCCCTGGCTGAGTACCAGGCTGTGTAAGTCACATTTCAGACTGTTTGAAGTGGTGTTTTTCCTTATCTTCTTACCTGGCAAGTCCATGGCTGTTCACAATCACCTCCAATCTCCCCTAAAGTTATAATCTTACCACTCACTCAAAACTTTGCCTGCTGTGCAGGATGTCCCCTGTTGTACACATATGATCAGCCGCAGAGCTATATGTGAGGATAAAACTCAGGCCAACAGGATGAGCTGAATTTTAAATTCCTTGGGACAAAGACTTTCTCTGGGCCCTTGAGTTCAAATTTGAAATTGCAAAATCCCTATGCCTTCATCCAAGGGGGATGTTGTTTACCCGCTCTCATTTCTGAGAGTTTGATGTTATAACCCTATATGCAAAACCTGTCCTAGTTACAATATTGTTGTCATGACTGGAGAAAAAAAAAAGAAAAAAGAAAAAAAAATCCACATCTTAAATACTCTCCTCAGCCCATCAACCCCTTTCCCTCCAGGCTTACATCAGTATCTCCCTCTGACATCTGGATGCACAGTCACAGATTGGGATTGCCTGTGGTAGCTATGAAGCAGCTCCTCTCCTCCCACACCTTATACACATCATTTTCTCTCACCGCAGATAATTGCATCACCCTTCCTGTCACTAAGCTCGCAGTTGTAGTGTCACATTTGTCTCGTTTTCCACACACACACAAATGTTCTTGCTACAATTTGCCAGGATTTTTTTTTCTCCCTCTGTAATATCTTGATTTCTTTCACTTGCCCTTTCTGTTTTGCCAAGGCTTCTCTCCATGCCCTGATCATCTTCTGCCTTCATTATTCCATCCACCAACCGAGCAGCTCCAGCTCTTACCTTGTGCTCCTGGAGCTTAAAATCCAACATCATGCTACGTCATTTGAGTACAGCTATCTATGAACCCTCTTCTCAATGCCTTTTTTGGTTCCAGTTCATTTAAAGGTCAATTCTGCCTCTGCTTGCAAGGCAAAAGCAATAGCTTTTACCAGCTCAACTGATGTACCTTGAAAGTCTGCAACTGGGCTCGCATGCCTGAAAGTTCATGCTTTTTTCCACATATATCTGACAATCCAACAACTACAGAAATAGTTGCTCACCTCCCTGCTGAGGAGTCAGAGATACAGTCAATGCTCTACACTTCCATTGTATCACACAGTAAAAATATCAGTAGGGAAAAATAAACTATTTCATCTATGTATTTATATATGTGTGTGTGTTTGTGTATAAAATCATGATATATATTTGTTATATATGTGTATGTAAAAGAATTTTCAATTCTAAAATCCCACTGCAGCTTGGAAATCCAAGACAGCAGCATTAAGAGCAGCAAAGTTATGGATATTTAGATGAGCCTACTATATTTTGTAGTTTGGTACATTTTGTAGTGTTTTAGTAGTATGTTCTCAAAAAGAATTTTGCTCAGGTTTGATTCTGGTAAAGTCTGGAAAACAAAGGCATTTGTTCATCAAGGGAAAATGTTCTTCTGGATGTATGCAAAAGAGATTTTTGAATGATTTTTATTATTCCTGTGTTGAGGTTTTTAATTTGTAACTTGGACAGATGTCTAGCAGTCCCTGAAAACCAGCCACCCGCAATGTTTCAGTTTGTAAAGCTCAAACGTGCTGGATTTGTCTTTGCACCAAAATGCATTTAAGAGCTTTTGCACAATTTTCCCAGCCAATCTCTTTCTCTTTTCTGTGACAAACCACAGGAAATTCCAAGCAACAGTGAGGATATTTTTGAAAGTTACAGCCCTTGTAAAAGAGGGTGTTTATAAATGGAAATCTTCATATATTCTTAATAATAGGTTTTGCTACCATTGCAACTCCACCCACGTACACAGAATAACTACAGCCAGTTCTGAGGCAGAGTATATTAGCTACTTATCAGCACGCAGCATCATTACAGAGCAGGATAGGAAGGAAAGGAGACCGCCTCCTCTGAGGGAAGATGCAAAGCAATTCGAGGCTGACAGCACGCAAAGGGTCCAGCTGTAATGCAGCACGGTTCCCATTAGCAGCCGCAGCTGCAGAGCCAGGCAGGCAGAGCGCTGCAGGGCGACCACCGCGTGCAGCGGGGCAAGGCTGGGGCTCTGTTCCTCACTCCAGCGCTTCCAAAGCTATATGGGGCAAACTAAAGCCGATACCCCCGGCTGCATCTTTTATCATTAGCCTCCTCTCCTGTGCTGAGTGACTGTCAGGAAGGACTGCAGAGAGAAGTCAATCAATAAAGGGTGAAAAAGCCAAAATAGGAAGCTGGTATGGGTTTGCACAGGACTTCTCTACCTGCTGCTCAGTGGCCACTCGGTCTCTCCTCCTCTACCTCATTGTCTTCTCCCTACTACTACCCCATACTTTTCTACTCCCAACCTTTTCCTCCCTTACCAACCTGGTACTACTCCCAACCTTTTCTTCCTCACCCATCTATGCCAGTATTTCTTTTTTTTTTTTCATTTATTTAAACATCCTCTAACTGGATTCACCTTCCTCAAATTGATACTCTAAGGCATTTTACTGCTGTAGCTTTTGTCATTGTTATCTCTTTCCTCACTCATTGTGGCAGGGCTGGTCTGCAAGGCAGTGTTTGTACCATTTTTACTGCAGTAAAGCCCCTTTATTATCTGATTCTTAGCAACAGCTTTAGTGAACGTATTTATTAATAATAAGGTAAGGAGAGCTAGTAGAATGGTTCTGCCCTGTAGAAAAAGGAGAATATTCTTTAATAACTATAAGATCAATTACCATTTTGCATCAGCTCTTTTGCTGTATTCTTCACCACAATATTTGAATGATTTCCAGTGGCACATTAAGTGATGGGGCTTAATATCAGTCGTATGTGGTTTGTTCTTTTATCCTTTCCCCAGGGARAGAATTACATATGCAGCATACTGGTTATTTTGCTAGGGTTTTGTTTGTTGTTAACATATGCACTGCTGCATGTGTTGAGGAAGGCTGCATCAAAGAATGGGCATCACATTTGGATCGGAATGCGATGAGATTTATGATGGTCCCTTGTCACCACGGGATCTGCGCTATTGYTGCAGTTTAATCCTTGAAGATCCTGTTTGCCACCTCAATGAGCTTCACCTTATAGTAAAAAGCTCATCTGACCCTGAGGAGAAAAGCTGTGGACACTTTGATCTCAAAATTACCCATTTGAGTTAGAAAGCACTGTCACTAGCACAGCAACCCCTRTCACTGTGCTGGGTCAGAGCTGCTAGAATAGCATGTGCTGATGCACMAAAACAACTGTCCCCTGTAGCATGGGAGCCATGTTTACTGGTGAAGCCCTGCAGCCTGTAACCTCAGCCTTTAAATGTGTACTGAGGCATGTGAAAAATACGTGTGCTCATTTTCTTAAGGTGAAAAGATTCTCCTGGAGATACAATGAGCACTTTTGGAAAGCCAGCCTTTCTTCAGGGCATGTCATCATGGGTGAATAAAAGCCTGTGAGAGTTGCCTCTGTACCCTGTTGCTGTATACCTTGCCTGCACCAATTCCCCCCAGGTCACTAGGATGTTTGTTCTTGGAAGGGTGGAGCAGACTCATAATGCCTTTGAAAGGCCCCGTGCTTTGCTTGGCAGCTTATGAAACTTCATTCCTTCCTCTTGAAGTCATCTCAAGTCGAATACTCAAAACCAGAGACACTTGGTATCACTCATATCACTTTTTGAGAGTGTTRGCAAACCTCCACACATGGAAAACCATGAATAAGTATGAAATACGAACAGTTTACAGCAGATCTCTGRTTTTTTTTCCAAGCCCAGATAGTAGAATCCTGAATTTCTAAGCCTCACTTCATTACCTGGTACTGAATGGACCAGCTCTGAAACGGGGACCTGGGGCAGGAAGAAGTGTTCATGTCCATGTCAGACCACTATTTACCCACCATTCACACTTCATTCTTCACCATTTTTTCATGGGTAAATAGCAAATAATAGTTTTACCTCCAATCAAAATTACTACTAAACCAGGAATCCCAAGTGCAATTTTGGGAAATCATTGACATTAACAGTTTTGTGCTTATTGGGGATGTCACATCAAAGAGCACTTTTCATTTGAAACAGAAGATAAAGAGACTTATCTGACCCAAAATATGACTGAACACTATTATATTTTTAATATAATACCCTGAAGCTATGTCAAATATCCTAGGCTAAAACAAATATGCTGAGGTTAATATAAATATTCTAGGATATTATAAATATCTTTAGGTACAAAGATGTAAACAGAATCCCCTCAGTGGTGCTCAGTGACAGCATGATTAGCAATGGGTAAAAAATTAAGCACAAGAAATCCTGTCTGAACATAAGAGAGAACTTTTTTACTACTACATTGCTTGCACACTGGAAGAGGTTGCCCAGTTAAGTTATGGAATTTCTACTCTTAGAGGTAATCAAAACTCAACTCAGCATGGTCCTGGGCAAGATGCTACATCTGATCCTGTTGAGCAGGGGGATTGAACAAGAGCTACTTATCAAGACTCAGAGGTCCCTGACAACCTCCACTCTGTGATGATTCTGTATTTCCTGAGGCAAGGATAATACACCACAGCCATTTGCAGTGGAAAAAGAAGGGGTTTAAGTGACTTGCCTAAAATCATGCAGGAAATGTGTGGCAGAAAAAGATACCGAATCCTTGGCCAATATCAGACTTGCCTTCTGAGCTTTTAGAGTCAACAGCTATATCCATCCACTTTCATTTATTTCTCTAGAAATGATCATGCCAAAACCTCTGCTAAATTAGAGAGTGAGACTAAAGGAGAGCTCTCAGTGGATTGCTTTTTTCCATAAATGGAAATATCACAAATCATTCTGGGAAAACAGGTCTTTCTGTTCTCTGCCCTCTTTGTCTGCTTCTTTCCTTTTGGACATCTTTTCCTCTACCTCTGGCTCCCTGTTTTCAGATGTACAGTCCTGACCATTTAAAAGTGTTCCTACTTTGCAGGAAGGGAGTAGCTTTTTATTCTTTGGAACTTACTATTATCTGATGGATTGCACTCTGCAGGCAAGCAAGACTTCTAAAAAAGACGGGGCTGCACAAAGCAATACAAAAATAAACCATATCACCAACAATACTGAGCCAGATTCTCATCAGGGGCAACTCAGTCTGACTCTCACTGCTGCAGAGCCGACTGCTGCCAGCTGTCCTGGATAGACAGCGTGTACCCAAATGATGACCTGGCCACATCGGAGGAGGACTCTTTAAGGGCTGAACACCCAGTTCGCATTGATTTTCATATATCTTAGACACTCAGACCCCCTTGGCTGTCTGGCAGGTTACAGCCTACTGTGCTGTCTCTGCTCTTGATGTCCCAGATGAACAACCTCTGTCCTGGACCAGGCATWGTGAGATGCCTCTTGTGCCAGTCCTCAGGATGGTATTTTCCAAAGCTTTGGCAGGCAACAAGCAACTTATGGGGATCTCATCCATGGACTCACAAGAATCCCCAGGGGGTTTAGAAGCTGTTCTGTGACTGTTTCTTAGTGTTAAAGGCAAGGGGAGAAAGGGAGGCAATGCGGGACTGGAGCTAGGAGTATTTTTATGGCCCTCTCCAACGTCTCTGTCCTGTGTCAAGACAGATTCTGCAGCCTGCATGTCTAAAAGCAGTCCATGCAAAGGATCCCTAAACAGACTTGTCAGGGAGAGTGAAGTGGCTGTGATAAATGCGACTGAGAAATAAGAGGAAGATCTGGTGGATGAGCATGAGAAACAGGGTGAGCGGACAATCTGAACTGCACTGGGACCTGGAGGAAGGGGGAGAAGGTGGAAGTGCTGAAGATTTCTGAAGAGGCTCACATGGGAAGCTTGAGAAATCAACACCTGCCCATTTGGAGATCGCTGCATAAAATGGCTCAAGTCAAGAATGGGAAGGACAAAGGAACATGAATACAGAAGAGACATTGCTCTTATCCCTTTAACCAGGTCTCAAAGCCCTACATGTCCTTCCAAATAAGAATTTCCTCTTCCTCAGGCTTTTAGGAGTAGTAGGAGTAGCTGCAGTGTGTGGCAAATGTCTCTTCCCTCGCTGGCTCTGCAAACTGCACGTGTGTAATCAGAAAAGGCTGCTTTATTTGTCCTTGTAAATGCTGCTGAGCTGTTCCATCCCCCTCCCCATGTGTGGCTGAGGGACTTTCACCAGCACAGGTGCCAGGGAGGCTTTTGAACCATCTCAGCAGGCCACAGATGTCCATGAGAGGGTTGTCGAGTGACCTTGGAGCAAGAAGTGACATCTAGGCTTTCCCCACACTGAGCTGTTTTCTGAACCATTGCCATCCATCACTCACCTATTCTGTGCATTTGTACAGTCCCTGATATTAGTGCACTGATACCACGTCCTCTTTAAAAAACATCCCTGTACATCATAAGGCAGAGCAGTGCTGTTAACCCCGTTTTGCAGAGTGGGACTCTAAGGCACGGAGATAAGAAGTGATTTTAATAGCATGTCTGTGGCAGAGCAGAAATTGAAACTTTTTCTCTTATGTTCCCAGTTAGCAGGYTAATGACCTAAATGCTTCATCCTTTCTACATCACCCAGATGAGCCAGGAGGCATTGGGGGAGAGAGTGGTAGAACAATTTAATAGGCGATATCCAGAGTCTTGGTGTCCTACACGGAGTACAGATGAAGCAGTGACTAAGGTGGGATCAACACTGGCCGCCTCCCTTCATGAACACCAGCAGGGCTGAATCAGCGTGGCGCAGTGTCAGTCTGCAGGGAAGGGCACCTCCTCAAGGTTGTAGCACTTCAGCCAAGTCAGGGCTAGTTAGCCCAATGGACAAGGACCCATCTGAGCCAGATCATGGAGGCCTTTGGAAACTGAGCACCAGAGGCAGATTTTCAAAGAAAACATGCTGTTTCAGTTCCTGGCATTGTCGCTTCACCTTGTCTAAACATCTGAATCCCAAGCTATCCATCTCCCACAAGTCCACATAAAAAACACCCTGCACAAAACAGCCTTTTTCCCAAGTATCTTGATTCTTCTCATGGGGATTAATCGGGCTAAAATATAGCAAGCAATGGAGCAGAGGGAAAGAGAGAAAGCAGGTAAACATGGTACAGAGAAAGGGGCTTTCCTTCTCCACATGGCCAAATACAGCGTCTCTTCCCTTCCTGCCTAATTTCATCCAGGCATCTCTGGTTGTGCTCTGTGTGCCTTGCTCTGCCTGTTTCCCCAACATATCCTGCAAGGACCTGGGCACTCAGTGCTCAGTGGGATGGCTTCAATCTGATGACCAGAGAGCTGAAATCTGATGCTTGAGGCTTTCTGAATAGCTGCACTGAGATGCCTCAGAAGGCAGCAGTGTTTGTGTGCCTAGCTTGAGCTACCAGGCTCTGATGGGCAGGCTGTTTAACACTGAGGTAAAGGCTATAAAGGCTGCTGTGTATCTGCACAGGAAAAATAAGTTTTCCACTTGCAGTGGGCTGAAGCTTGCTCTTCCAAAGCCTGAGAATGTAGTAGAGAGAATGCCTGTACAGCACTGACCCACAGCCGAAAGAACAGGGTGATGAGATGCCTGTCAGTCATGGGCAGCTAACCCCAGGCAGTCAAGGGTAAGGAAGAAAAAAGGCCTCCTACATGTTTTATCAGCCTTCCTCACAGCTATTTAAGTCAAGAAGTAGCAGAGTGGGATTGTGGCAAGGAAATATACTCAGCTACGAAGTTTTCCTTGCAAAATAACCGCGACTGAGAAGCAGGCACTTCTTGAATTGCAAGAGGTGTTTAATAACTTCCTTTCATATCCCACAGGTTCAGTGGGGGAACAGCATTCCAGAGGTACACAGAGACTTTGTTCCTACCTCCTTTTCCTCTTACTTAGTTCTTACATACACATACACACTTCCATGTGCTGTGTTGTCTATCTTCTTCCTAGAAGTCTTTTGAACTACTAGTTAAAGATGATAACTATCTCAGAAATATTTGATGCAGGCAGACAGGATGCAGAAGGAAGAGAGCATGGGTATTGGTTTGGAGGAAATCAGCAATATTTGTTCCACAGTCATGTGCTCAACGTTGCCTCCAAAAGCATCCCAAATTTTGCTCCAGCACAGCTTGGCTGCAAGAAAAAAATGGGGGAATGCTTTATACTGAGTTCTTCCCCTGGATGTCCCAAAATACCAATGGAATTCATCAGAATAAATCTTCTAAAATATTACTCAGGGACCAAATATACTCAGGGTTCCTCATGACCAACCCTTCCTGGTGTCAATAATTACAGCTATGGTGATCCTGTGAWCCATACATTCTGCTTGTCAGGCTGCTCTGGCAGCAGGGTCCAGGACCAGGGTGGCAGCCTGACTTCCAGGTTACCACAGCACTTCTGCCTCTTCAGACTCAGGCTGTAAACTCCCCTGCCAAAAGGTTCAGTCAGGCCGGGACTGACAGGGACAGGTCTGTCATGGAAAAGGCACAAATCCACGGAAGGAGAGATTCTCTTCCATAACCTCTTGCTCTAAAGCCACTTTGGTGACTGAACACCAATTAGGGGATCCACAGGATAACCATGTCCAGCCACGCACCTCATGAAGACCTTGCATCCTTCCTTTCCAGCCAAACTGTGCCCGTTGATTCTGTGTTAGCAGACTGCCAATGCAAGAGTCAAGAGGGATATAAGCAACAGTGGGAGAAAAAGGTTGGAGATTTCCCAGGAGGTATATGGAARTTGCCTTCCACATGACCACCCCTGTGCCTGCATAAACATTGTGATACCTCAAGATATTAGTCAACCAGTGACCCTGATGTCTGGATGAGGCCCATTGATTACCCCTTTAGAGGGGTATTCCTGATTCAAGGAGAGGGAGAGAGAGAGATGAATGACAGAAATAAGAGCCTGATAGAAACCCAAGATGATGAGAGACTGGAAAGATTTCTCTGGCTTCCTGCTGGGAAAGCTTTGTTGGTCATAGAATATGTGAAAGATGCTACCCCAAGACCAAAGCAGACACAGGCAGAAGATATGTAAACCAACCCGATGCAACAGACRTACCAGAGGAGCTTCTCTCACTCACGATGGATGATTTTGCTCCCGCACTGCCAAGGGGTGTTTTGCTGCAGAGCTGCATCCACACACTTCTGCCAAGCTTTGCGTAGACTTAGTATCTGAGAGGACACAAGAGGAGGCCTGATAAAGGTGTATAAAACAAGCAGTTGTACAGAGAAAGTGGATTAGAAGCTTTTGTATTTCTCTCATAAAACCAGAACAATGGAATATATCTCACCAGAGAAATGAATAGGTAGCAAAATGATAGCTGAGAAAAACAAATATTTTCCCACAGAAACATAATCAACYCACCATACAGCACTGCTGGAACTCACTGAAGCCACACAAGGTGAAATTCAAGTGGAGAATGGGTGTTTCTATAAATATACAAATATCTAAAGTTACTCCAGCAGATATTAACAGAAATGATATTAAACATGATGCTTTGTAGCTTAACCTAGTCTCTAACCACTGTTCTCATCCCAGCCTCTCTCAGAGGTGGGCACAAATCTCCTGTCTGATTCAGAAGTCATATCTTCCAGCAGAAGCCTTTGGTGATGTCCACCATTGAACAAGTGGTGCTGCACTAGGTGGATGTCAGGTTGGATCGAGATGACAATTCCCATGTTCCTGTGCAAAAGAAAGGCAGATGCCTGTGCATGTGAGGAGAGTACCAGGACATTTAATGGGCATCCATATGTGAGTGTGTGTGCTGCCGGGGAAAAATGAAGGGAGGGCATGAAGAATGAAGCAGAGGGCAGTTGTTTCCCCGGGTTGGTTTTTGGTGTTCTCATTTGTTCTTTTTTCTCTTGTTCCATAGGGAATTTTAAAGGTCTGTGTAAGCAAATCGATCACTTCCCTGAGGATGCAGATTATGAAGCCGATACAGCAGAATATTTCCTCCGTAAGTCTGCAGGTTCTTTTCCTTTGCAATTGCTCAAAGGTGTTAGTGCTGGGTGTCTTTTGCTTTCTGAAGATGACACAATTAAGATCCTGGGTCCCTTGAGGCTTAGCAAGCTAGAGAAAGCAGCCACTGGAAGAGCTAGGAGGAGACCTTCCAGAGCTTCTGAACATCTGTCTCAGAACCTCTTTATCCATTTTCACCTCTCTGAGACCATGTCCATGAGACAATTTCAAATTCATAATGACAACAAATCGGATTTTTAATGATTGGCAATCAACTGTTATATAAATTCAGTCTCTTATCCCAAATCTGATGGAAAGCTCCTGACTAACTCTGAACTTGAAAAAGGTACTATCTAAAATCCCCTTTCTAAAGGGCAAGGCACATTGAGACATGGGCTGGTCTGCAGAGTCTTCCTCCTACTCTGGCACACCATAGCAGCCATACTTAACAGTCCTGCTGTCTGCGTTTGAGAAAATAAGTCCAATATTGAGAAAGCTAGAGCAGTATGTGTGTGRGGACATGTGTCTGGAACAGAAGGAATTTATATTTCCTTAGCTGCTACTCTACACATGTCAAATTTAAGAAATAAGCTGATGGAATAGACCATCTGAGAGGCATTTATGTCAGCATCCTGTCACCCTTCCCCAAACAACACTTGTATAGAGATGGTTGTGGAATAGTGGGAATGGGATGTAGAAGAAAAGGCAGTCTGAGTTTCTTGCCTAGGGCCCCTGGAAGACACGCTGTAGCTCAAGCTTACTGTGTCCCCATAAGGAAACCTAATCTGAGATCAGAGTTCAGCTTGGAATCTGCAGGTAGACACCCCATGTGAACAGGGACAAGGGAAGCAGTCTGTTACCAGGGCAGTTCTGTATTACATGTTGCCCAAACAGATCACAAGCGACCCTCTACACCTGCCACAGAAGCACRACCTTGCTGTTCCTTTAGCAGATCTAAACAGGATTCCTTCTCCTCCTTGGCCCCGACATTGCTATCCTTTCCTTCTTCCACAAACACATCTTTTGACATCATGAAAAGAGCTCTTTGCCCTTTAGGAGTATGAGATAAGAGCGTTTTTTACCTTCCAAGGTTAAGCATCAGGGATCTCCAGGGCCCAGAGACTTTCAGAATTGCTTCTCGTCATCTGGATGTGCTCAGCTGGATGTGGGAGCCCAGCCCTGCAGCAGAGATGGGAGAGATAATTCAGGCTCTGTGAAGCTCATTTGTATGTGCAGAGGCAGACTTTACACAACTTCCTCTTGGTTTCTCAAACAGTTCTTCACCCACTGTTATTTTAAATAACCCCAGGGAGACTGTTTCTTTTAAATGCCTTTCTACAGAACTGGTCTCATAATCCCTATATGGCCCTTGAATGACAGAGCTGAAGACTTGTGTTTGATCCATTTTGGCACAGACTGCCCCTGAGGGCAAATCAGCTATTGCACAATTGTTTGGGATTGAGGAAGCCACTAGCATCAACTGAACTTCAGAAAGAAGGATTTTGTAGGGGAAAAACATGTCAAGAACTATGAATCTGTTTCCTCAGAGGGAACATGATCAGAAGAWAAAATATGTCTCAATGTTAAGACCCAATGGTTCCCCCCAGGATAGAACCCCTTTTTAAGGGAGAACTAGGTTTAATGGAAAATTGTCCAGGAAAAAATGGACCTCTTGGGTTCCTCAAAAGGGAAGGAAGACTTTTGCTAGCTTAGACCTGACTGGAGAAGGACCCTAGAAGACAACTTCTTTCCAATATTTTTGTCCAAGTGGAGTTCCTGGGAACTCTGTGAGGATGACGCCTGATGGCACTGGCCAGAGTGGTTAGGAAGCTGTCAGACTTTTAGTCAGCTTAAGTGACATGCACCAGGGGACCAAGAGGACAGGACGCAGCATGTCCGTAGCCTGGACAGAAGGGCTCAAAGTTCATTTCTGTCCGTCTTTCACATACAAGGACCGAGGTTTCTTAAAAAAAGTCTAGTGTCAACGAGGAAGTAGAACCATCACTGTATTTCTTCGGTAGTACACTGGACTTAGAAGGTAGGCAGATAAAATAAAGAGCATCCAAACACCAGAGTGAATCCCCTTCTCTTTAGATCAAAGGCTCTGAATCTTGGAAGACTAAGTAAGATTCCACAATGCCTCTCTCTTTCTCAGCAACATGCTAGCATGTTCCTTCTAAGAGGCAGAATGCAGCGCCAGAGCTGTCCTTATCCTTCACATAATCCCTTTAGCTCCCCATGTCAGCTTGCAAATTTGTGTCCTCCCAACAGATGTGAATTTCAGAATAAAGGCCTGGCCAAAATAATGTGGTGAGTGGAAAAGTGGAGTGATTGCAGAGAGACAGAGCATCCTTCTGCAAACCCTTTGAACAGAAGACGTCTGCTTGATACTTATTTACTGTCATTTAGCTTCTTGTCAAATCCTCCTTTGCTTTCCAGAAGCTACTAAGATCGTTATTATTACTGTCCCATTCCCTGAAACACAGCCAGGCAGAACTGGAAAGCAAGCAAGAGAGGTTTCACCCTGCTTTTTACATTACCCATGCAGAACGCCTCCTAAAGCTGGTGCCTGGTAGCATCTCAGTGCATGTCAGCAGAGCCTAGGAAGCACAGTCTTCACTTGCTTGGAGAAAAGCCCTGCGTTTGCTTCAGTCAGGCTCATTCTTGTAGGAAAGGAGAGATTTGCTTTCATCCCTCTCCAAATCTTTGCTCCACAAGGAGAATTGTACCAGCCCATCTGATACCTTTCTTTATCAAGTGCAGCTTCATTTCACACTTTAATGGCTTATTTTCTCCTGGGAAGGGAGGAGGGAAAGCTTTCCTAGCAAAATATACAAATATTGGCAACACAAATTCATGCAGACCATTAGTATCTGCTGGACAGCGTATGAGCAGCGTGTGTGTATGTGTGTCTAAACATACACACAGTCACTGCCTTTCCCTGCATGAATATGCAAGAGTTCCCCTAGAAGCTTTCGTGTGTGTTTTACATGCATTTATGAGCATACGTGTGCATATATGCCATTGCCCTCTGCTGGCTGAGCTCTTCCAGTATCGACTGCTGTGGGTGTGTGAGCTGGCACACACAAACCAAGYGCTGTCCTTCGGAAGGAGACCAGTTGTTCCATCACTAGGATAAGGCCTGTGTTTTTGGAGCTTAGGGCTAGGAGTTCTACTTCTCAATCCTCACTGCAGTCATGGAGCAATGCACTGCATAAGGGGCTGTTTCCCAGACCTAAAAATCTCTCCTTGAGAGGCGAGTGCCCTTTTAGGATGATTCAAGATTGAGCAGCTCAGCAGGAATCATCTGGGTTGCTGCTCTTTGAAAAAATGGGCTCAAGCAGCATTGCACTGCGGGAGGAGAGACCAGATTGTGCTTGGGCTCTTCATCCAGCCTCTAGGCCCACCAAAAGTATGRGAAAAAGAGACTTTGTGAGAGAGTCAAGCAGCGAAGGGAGGTTATCCACAAGCTTATCCACATCTCCCACCAGCCCCTTGGCCCTCTCTGTATGCCCTGCTCCAGGCCACTGGCTTCAGAATAGCTTCAGCGCCTATCTAACACGTGGGAGAGCTGCTTGTGACCGCTCGTTTTCTGACACACTTTGTTTCTCTCTCTTTCTCTCCACCTCCTTCCGTCTCTTTATTCCTCTCTCCCCCTCCACGCTTCCCTCCTTCTCCCTCACCCACAAAACCTGCTATTGTTCCCCGACCCKCTTCCTCCTCTCCCCTGCCGCGCTCCCTCATGCTGGTGCTGCTGCCATGTCCCCCTTTCCTCTCTCTCACATGTGTGCTGCTATTTCTACCCCCTCCCTCTTTCCTTCACAGGGGCTGTTAGAGCCTCTAGTATTTTTCCGATCCTGAGCGTGATTCTGCTTTTCATGGGTGGACTCTGCATTGCAGCCAGTGAGTTCTACAAAACCCGACACAACATCATCCTTAGTGCCGGCATCTTCTTCGTGTCTGCAGGTAAAGGGGCCAAGGTGGCTTGCAGAGGCAGGAGAGGGGGCGGGCTGCCCAGCTCAGCTGCCCTAGGGYGGCAGGTTTGCACGGGTGCTTTATTCCAGGCTTAATCGAGGGCAAAGCCACCCTGCTGACGAGGCTTAGCAGGGGGGTGCCTGGGGTGCCCAAGGAGAGCTGTAGGAAAGTCAGCCACACCACATGTGGGCTGGTAGCCCTCTTGTAACCCCCATCCTGTGGCCATTCCCACAAGCAGAGGGAGCAGGGGCTTAACCCCAGAGCTGCCGCGGTGCTTCCACCTCCTGAGGGTTTCCTCTCTCTCCCTTGCCGCCCGGCTCGCAGGTCTGAGTAATATAATTGGCATCATCGTATACATATCAGCCAACGCTGGAGACCCCTCGAAGAGCGACTCCAAGAAGAACAGTTACTCCTACGGCTGGTCCTTCTACTTCGGGGCCCTGTCTTTCATTATAGCCGAGATGGTGGGAGTGCTGGCCGTCCACATGTTCATAGACCGGCACAAACAGCTGCGTGCCAACGCTCGTGCCACGGACTACCTCCAGTCCTCTGCCATCACCCGCATCCCCAGCTACCGGTACCGCTATCAGAGACGCAGCCGCTCTAGCTCCCGTTCTACTGAGCCTTCACACTCCAGGGATGCCTCTCCCGTCGGGATCAAAGGGTTCAACACCCTCCCATCAACAGAGATCTCGATGTACACGCTGACCAGGGACCCGCTGAAGGCTACCACCACTCCCACCGCTACCTACAACTCCGACAGGGATAACAGTTTCCTCCAGGTTCACAACTGTATCCAGAAAGAGAACAAGGACTCTATCCACACGAACACAGCCAACCGTCGGACCACCCCGGTATGAAGCCTTCACCAGGAGCTGAAAATGGGGAAGGAGCAGGCAGGAGGAGGGAGGGTGGGCAGGGGTGGGAAGGGTGGAGGAGGGCAGGGGGCAGCGGAGGTGGGGAGGAGGTGAAAGCGCCCCTGGGGGGGGAACCTTCCAAACGCAAAAAAATAAAAATAAAAAAACAAAATAAAACAACCAACAAACAAACAAGCAAACAAGCAAGCAAGCAAACAAAAGCAAACAAACAGAGAAAACGCAAGGAAAGAAACAACAATGAAAAAAAATCTTAAAAAAAAAGGAAAAAGAAAAAAGAAAAAAAAGAAAAACTTTAAAACTGAGAGAGAGATTTAAAAAATAGAAAATAAATTTAAAAGAAAATGCATGATTTCCCATGTACCATTATTTTAACATTTAATAAAAACAGATTTAAAAAAATTAAAAGGGAACCAAGAAATAACAAACAATAAATCAAGTGGGAGGAGGAGGAGGCAGCTCTTTGGATTTGGGGGGGTTTATGCTTTACTTTTATGGTTTGTTTCCCACTTACTTTAAACCCAGCATAGACTCACAGGCTCCTTGGGGGACAGGGGACGGCGGGGGGTTGATTAGCAGTGACTTCTGTGTCCTTGGGCAGCCCGAGGGTTAAAGAAGATCTCGGTGCCGGGGTTAATCATGACCTGCTCAGTTACCCCACACCCTGGGATCCATGGGGATTCACTTGTCCCTTGTGAGTCCTTGGGGGTTAGCAGGGACTCCTGTCCCTAGGGAGCTCAGGAGCTGATGCTGAGTCACTGGTCCACACTGTTCCCAGGGGGTTCCTGGTGACCCAGCCAGGCTTCCCAGGTCCTGGGGATCCTGGGGTTAACAGTGACAGTGCAAAAAGCAAACAAACAAATTAAAAAAGACAAAAAAAGTTTATTTAAAAAGTGGCATTTTTTAATAAAAAAAAATATAAATAAATGTAAATATAATAAGTGGATTTACTTGCAAGAAAAAAAAGATAGTATTTTTTTTCTTTTCATTTTTGTTTTCTCCAGCTTTAAACTGTGAAAATAAGTGGGAAATAGGGTGGGAGACAGGTGCACACAGATCTGCAAAGGGAGTGGGGGGCTTGTAAAGAGAAATCAGGGCTTGAATCCACTCAGCAGAAACAACAAACAAACAAACGAAGCACCAGGAGGCCAGAGATGCTCTGCTTGGAAGCAGAGGACACGCTCCCCTTGCACCCGGGGGCTTGGAGCTAGGCAAAGGTCTCCTCCCGGAGCGAGGAAGACGCCGCCGCTGCAGCGGCGCTGGGCGAGCCCAAGCAAGGGCAGTCCGCCGAGGAGGCGGCTGCCGCTCACACGCACGCATGCACACACGCACACGCGCGCGGCCGCGTGCACGCCCGCGCGCGCACTCTCCTGTGAATGCTCTGGATGCTCCCCGGGGCAGCCACGTCGTGGCCGGCCCCGGCTCTTCGGGGCCGCTCCTTGGGCTGCCTCAGATTGGCCTGGCTCGGTCAGGAGTGGCCGGCCGGGCCGCAGCCACGCAAGGGGGGCAYGGCGAGGGCTCACCCGGCCGCCCCCTGACACCCATCCTGTCCCCCCAGCAGGTACACGCAGCCTGCGCTGACGCAGACCCGCACGGGAGCCGGCCACCCGCTGCTTTGCCTTTGCGTGTATTTACCTTCCCGGCCCCGGTCCCGAATAGCTGCAGCGAGCCCCCAGCTCTGCCTCCGTCGCTGGCCCTTCGCGCTCCCTCGGCCCGGGGCCGTGCCCGGGAGAGGCACGAAGCCGCCGGGTTCCTCCGCACCCGCTCCTCCGTTGCCTCCTCATCCCCGCCTGAGTCTCTCCTGCTGTGGGTCTAATCCCCCGCCAGGGCCTGACTTGCAGCGGCAAGGGGCAAGTCAGGCCCCTGCCACCAGGGCTCCCGGCTGCACAATTGCCCCTACACCCCGCCGCAAGCCCCGTCCCCYCTGGCAGCGCGGGCAGCCGGCCTGGCACCCAGCACCACCGCCTTGCCCAGGGCAGCACGGGGGTCCCAGAGGCACCAGGGGTCCCAGGAACCGCTGTTCATTCCTGCTCTGTGTTCACGCTGCTACAGGGACGTGCGGAGGGCAGCGGGGAGCGAAGGGCAAGGGCAGGGGAAGGGCATCAGCGCGTCTCTGCGACGCCCGGCCGGCCGCCAGCTGGCACAGGGCAAGGCCTGGCCCCCGGGGCCGCCCGCGGCAGCGGCCCCGTTGCCAGCCACGCGCCCCGGCAGGTGCGAGGCTGCGGGCCCGCGGCGCGGCGCCAACCCGCCGCGGCGCAGCTCAGACCCACTTTTCTCGGCTTTTTCCATTCCAGTTTCTGCTGCTCCAGTTTTACGAGCCTTGAAGTCCCACAGTTCGGCTCCCACTGGAGTTTCTGCTCTGTTCCTTAAGCGCATCCTGACCCTCCCCGCCCCCAAATGCTGCTGCTCTGACTTGCTTTTTCCCCCAGGCACAGGCGAGCAGGTTCCCCTCCAAGGCAGGGCTGGGGAGAAGACATGGGAGATCCACAGAGCCGGGAGGCTCCCCTGGGCTCTAGGTGGGCGCAGAGGTGAGCGCTGACACAGCAGCACAGGGCAAAACGAGATGGGGTGTCCTAGAGGCCTGGCTCGGCGTGCCCTGGATGTCCAGACTCCCTGCTGATATTTCATTCCCCTGCCTTCCTGTGAATCGCTCCCTTACCCTATCATCCAACCCTTAAAAATATATATTTAAAAAAAATTATATATATAATATTATATATATATATATATATCAAAAATTAAAAAGACAATCCCTCAATCCCTAGGAACGCATTAAAATTGGTTTCCCAAACTCCAGCATAGACAGAGCATGGTATTTTGGTTTAAATCCAAAGCTGCCCTCGAGAATTCAACGTCTCGCGGAGCTCGTGAGCATTCACAGGGCGAAGTGCAAAGCCAAGCAAGCCCCCAAGTGTGAGAGCGGGTGTGTCAGAGAGGGAAGGAGAGAGCGCCAGAGAGCGCTCAAGAGGCGAGAAGGACAAGGGCTGGCAGGGAAGCTTTTTTCCAAGGATATTGCTCATGTCCAGCTCAAACCAGTACAAGAAACCAACCTCCATTTTCTTTATTTTGTGTTTTTTTTCAGACTGTTAAAAAGAAAAAATTTTAAAAACAGAAAATTACAAAAAAAAATCCTGGTACATGAAATAAAGATTTTTTTTTTATAACTTGGTCCTTGTTCACGTGGATTTTATTGGGGGATCTTAAAGAGAAGAATGTCCTGATGTGCTGGAGGAGTACCTGAAAAAACAACAACAAAGTGAATATATTGCAGACAGCTTTGTCCTTTTTTGAGATTCAGATGATGTTCTTGCTACAGCTGCTCTTCTCAAGCCAATCTTTGCAATACAAGAACGAAAGATGAGGCAAGAGTCTTAAGGAGATGGGTTTGCCGCATTGCTTTTGAACTAGATGCAGTTAAACTGGAGTCATGTATTCATCTGTCCTTGAAAAGCAGCCAGATGCAATGTGAGCTTTTCCTTCCTTCTTCCAAAACATCTGGTTCAGTGGCTATTTAACTCACAGTGTTGTCCCTCCTCTGATGTTCCCTGCTTTTCTTAAACACCAAGTCCTGGAGTCTTGTGACTGGAGGGGATTTCCAATTTTCATTTAAAGCTCAAAAGAACATAGTAACTTCCGTGAAAGCAAGTTACAGTGTTCAGTTAGTACAGGCCTAAAGGCTCAAAAAGAAAGACAATATAAACTATACCTAACTTTGTTTTATGGTTTCATGAATTTTAACCACTCCCAGGATTTCGGGGCAAAGAGAGACCCATCTTGTGGTTTTGTTTAGTGGCTGTCTAGTGGAAATATCCTGGCCAAACTCTGCTTTACAATTGGACTAAAGAGTAGGAAAGTTATATACACAGACACACAASATTCACGAGCGCTGTGGGATCTGATCTATCCTAGCACTCAAAAACGTGGCTCGAAAACTCAGAGGGGAATGGGAGGCACTCAGCCCCATGAAAGATGGGTGCAGAGGCCAGGGACCAACATGAAGAATTATCTGCAAAGCCCTGCACAGCCAAAGCGCTGAGCCAGAGGCAGAATCAGCAGAGCTGATTCTGATGCTCAACCTCACGTGAGTGTTGATGCTCAACCCCACGGGAAAAGGCTGCCCTCAGGGTGTCTCTGGCCTGGCAGAGATGGGATGTACAGGACAGAAGGATCCCCTCACATGCTCTCAGGATGGGTGCAATCAAACATGCCCTCAATGCTCCTAGATGAGCCCTGGGGCCCACCAGTGCCCAGCCTGTGCATGGTGGGGCCAGGAGAGCAAGGCCATGGCGACACAGCAGAGAGATGAGAGCTCTGCAGAGGGGGCAAGGCTATGGTGCTGCTGGGCCAGGGGGCACAGGAAAGCCCAAGAGGGCAGGTAGCGGGATGCCAGGGSTAAATCATGGCACTGTCCCAAACTGAGCAGGGGCACCTGCAGACAGTACAAGGGGTGACTCTGGTGAATGCTGGGGCAAAGCGGCACCTCTGGAGTTGGTGGGTGCCCACGGGGATGTGGTGGGACTGCCTAGTGTATAARCAAAGCACAAATGGGGATGGGAGTGTATGGCAAGGGTAGGGCAAGGCTCCTGGCATTTCTTCAGACCTTTCTACCTGAGGCTAATTTCCAAACTCAGATGCATCGTCCTACCTATAAGCAGCAGCTCCCTGTTGTACAGAGAAGGAATAGGTATGTGAGGGGGTGACTTGTCCAGAGTCCTATCGGCAGTCACTGGAAGTCTGAACCCACAACTGCACTTATTCAACCATTTTGTCATCACCTTGCCCAGGAAGGGCACCCAACACCCTGTCTTGGAACCTACCCTTGGCGACTGTGAGGTGACTGTCATGCTGCCATGTCCCCTTGTGTCCCACTTCGTTACTGGCAGCAGGGACACCATCAAAGTAATGAGATACCCTTTCCCTCTCCTAGTCTCCTGTTTTCCCTCTTTCCCTCCTCAGCTTTGGCTTTCTGACTAGACCAGAACTCTGGTCAGACATCCACATGCTCATACAGAGCTCATCATGGGGTAGAGGGCTGAAGGTAAAATCATTCTTCAGGAAGATGGGGAAGAGGCAGGGTGACTCTCTCAGCAGGCACTGATGAATTGCAGTGTGTCCAGTGTATTAATAGGGATGCAGTTCTCCCTGCTGCACCTCTTCAGGTCAATACCAAAGTCCGGCATCCCGGTTCCCCAAATGACTCCTGGGGCCAACTGTAGTCATCTTCCCTGAGCCTTCTTTGTCACTCTCCAGCCTGACCCACTTTGGCTCCCTCACCCTTCTCCTTTGGGCCCTCCCAGTTCCCCCAGTAGTACCTGGCAGCCACTCCAAGCCCCAGCCACTCACCAGAGGAATGCAATGGCCACTGCAGTGAAAGATCAGCCTGGACTGATGTGGGACCACAGGTAAATACATATGACCTCAAACCCCAAGGCAAGACTCCAAGGTTGAAATATGTTTAGTCACTTAGAGCCACGAAAGCACTCTTCTCCTGCCTCACAACACACAGAAGGGGCTGTGGGGCTGAACCTGGCTGGGCTGTGACCTGTGAGCCCTTAGGCCTCCAGTCTGGGATGCGGACATCTCGGGGAGCTGTGCATCCCCCCTGGCATTCCCTCAGTGCTCTGTGTGGACCCAAACCCAGGCTGCCCCTCCTCCCTCCCTCCCATTTCTTAYGCTTGTGTTCTTGGCTTGGCTGCCTCTCAGTACACACAAATCTTGTTCCTTCCCCCTCCAAGTCCTTTCAGGGCTTGGTTCCTTGGCAAGCACCTCACACGGCCCAGTGAGAAGCCAGAGGCCACATCCATCCTSCTGGCCCACTCCACCCACTGCAGCTAGCTGTGGCCTTGGTGCAGAGGCAGAAGAGCTGTAGGCAGCCCGTGGTGCCCAACACAAAGTATCTCTTATTGTGTCTATTTCCTAGGACCATAAACCGCTGATGTGAAGTCTACATAGGAAGACCCCCCCAAGACCTCTGYAGCCGTGAAGGCCTCATGGCTGCCCTGGAACTGGGCTGCAGGCTGTGACAGGGAGCTGGCACAGAGGTCTCCAATTCAGCAGTGCTGGCCAGGCATCATCTCTCCCCTTCCTCTCCCCCCAGCCCTTGTCTGCTGCTCTCTGTCTCCTTGCCGGCTCAGCTTGCAGCAGGGGCTGCCCCTCTGGGGTGGCTGCTATCAAAGCCCACCATGGCCCTTTGATCTGCGGCTGGCAGAGTCAGCCGGCRGGACGCTTCATCACAGAGATAATTGCAGGCACCCGCCGCTCCATTTCTCTTCCTCCTCTGGGGACGCTTTCCACAAGGAGCCTGCATGGAGAACGAGGGCACGAGGAAGGGAGGGCAGCATCAAAGCAGGCCGGGCACTGGCGCAGGGAGACGCGCAGGCAGCAAGAGCTGCGGCAGGGGCTGGGGAAGCTCCTTCCAGGGTTGGCTCCCCTGAAAGTGGGACAGCAGTAGGAGATACCCCTTAGGGCTGCTGAGATCTCCGAGGSGAGTCAGGGCCCCAGCCCCACTGCCCATGGGAGGCCTCGCCGGGAGCCGCTGGGGCTCATAGCTCAGTCCTCCTGCCTCCCAGAGATGCTGCTTCCTTGCCAGGCTCAGAAAGTCTTATTTCTCCTCTCTGCTTCTTCCTTTCTTCCTCTCTCTTTTTTTTCGGTTTCGGCAATAGAAGGAGAAAGGCAGGGAAAAGGCACAATCCTGAAATTAGATGTGGCAAATTCTCTCAGCGCTCCAGACAGGGCCAGCCTCCGTGTAAGAATAATTAATACTAATACTCAGCACTTATACAGCACTTTTCATGTTCAAAGCACTTTACAAACATTAACTAATTAATCTGTCATATTAAGTGATGTCTTAAAGGGGCGGCGTTGAAAGCAAAGGGCTTGTGTGTGGGTGTGAGTCCTCATTTCCCCCGTCTTCCAGGATGTATTAACACTTTGGTGGGCATGAGACCTTAAAATGTTACCAGGCACTTCTCCTGGATCATRGGTCTCAGTGCTCCTACTCATCTCCCCCATTCCTGGCAGTGTGGTCTGCTGGGCCCCGGCTATACCAAGTGTAAAAGGGTGGGCAGCACATCAGGATTTTCTTCTCCTCTGCAGCGCTGTGCCTGCAGGCTCCGCTAAAGATCGAGGGCTTAGCAAGCTGGGAGACTTCCAGCCTTGTGACTGAGAGATTAGTTAAAATATTTGGGTTGGAAAAGCCCCTCAGTCTCAAGCCACAGCGCGGGGTGAGGGCAGCTAGCAGACCTTCTGCAGCACAGCAGCAGCAGAGATGCAGCGTGCAAAGCCTGCTGACATGCTCAGCCAGACTCCATTGCTCCCCAGCCTCTTTCCAGACCTGGATTCCTCCTCCAGTCTGTCACTCCAACACTGAGTTTGGCACTGCCTGTTCCAGAGGAATCCCCTTCCCCAGCTTTTAGGTGCTGGAGGGCATCCTTCAAATCTGAGGACGTGCTCTTGAACACTGGGGAAGAGATGAAAAGGGGCCAATTTTTTTGCCAGGAAAGGTTCTGCCCTGCTCAAACAGAGAAGAAAACCAGCCCCCTAGGCAGGGAACCTAAGACTTGGRAAGGTTTCCCAGCCACTAGTGGAGCCGAAGGGCCCTTCCAGAGGACCCAGCAGAGTATCCAAGCTTGAGAGCTTGCAAGGACACGCTTAGCCCAGGGGAAGAGGACCGGCAGTGGCAGCAGGACCAGATCTTCCCCAGCTGCAGAGGCGAGTGGCTGAGGACAGGTTTACCCCAGGAGCAGCACAGGGCACGSGAACGTGCCCGGCAGAGGGGCCACTGCCGAGCAAGGGCTGGCTATAGGCGCTGGTGCCTCTGCTCCGGCGCCTGCTCTCTGCTCTGGCACCTGCTCTCTGCTCCCCACTGCCTCTCCAGCACGCGCTACTCTCTCGGGTTTGCTTCTGTGGGAGATACTCCGAGAGCTYTGCGTATGGGGAAGCCCAGACACTTCGCTGTTAAATTAGCACAGGGCATTTAACAGCATCATTTAAGTGGTTTAAACACCTAGGAGTGGTAATTAGTAATAATGGTTTGGTAAAGGAGGAAATTAAGACCCAGGTATGGAGCCCAGTACTTTTCTCTGCAGATAATTTTTAGTGCCAAATGACTACAGAGAAAGGCCAAGCACCTGACACACAAATCTATTGTTCTATTTGCATGTGAAGACTTACACAAGGGAGTAAGACAGACACCTATCTCACCTTTCAGAAAGCAAACACTGAAGCCAAGAAGGGAGAAAGACTTGGGAAGAAGAGCTCCTAGAGAGAGGGGCTGGTGAGCAGTGCAGTCAACCAAATGAAAGCCACAGGAATAAGCAAGGCTGACAAGGGAAAGCTAAATGTCTGTTTTAGCTGGGAGCCCTTTTTGGCTGGGAAGGAATTACTCCATGGCTACAAGAGCTTCTCCAGGACATGCTGAAGCAGAGGATAAGGGCAATATCTGGTCCTCCAAGGAAGTTTTCAAAGAGGTCGCCAACAAGACATCAGGTACCATACACACAGCATCTCTGGTGCAGGACCTATCTCCTCTAGCTAGAGTGAAAGTCAAGATACCGTCCTGACTAGGGTGAATAAYTGAAGATGCCTCTTCCTTCCCGGAAAGTCACCTTCCTTCCCGACAGGTCACCAGGAACACCCAGCACCAGGTCACCAACTCCTTTCTTGGTACATCCAGCAGACAATTTGGGGGCTACTCAGGTGTCTTTTAGTTCCTGTCCAGGCCCTCTTCCCTCTGTTCCCTGAAACAGGGAGCTAACAGAAGTGTCTGTCGAGTACCTGGCTCCTAGAGCTGGGACTGACCCCAGTCCCCTCTAAGAGAGGCCTCCTACCAGTGCCTGCAGTGGCAGGCAAGTCGCCTGACTCATCCTGGCCAAGGGAAGAAGAAACATGGCTGAGTGCTCCTGCATGCTCCTCTAGGATCCCTCCTGGAAAAGGCAGTGAACTCTGCTTGAAAACACATTGACTGCAAGGAAGGGGACAGGGATATCAGCAGTTACAGCCCCAGCCAGGAGCAGAACCAGGCTTCACTGGATCCAGTGCCCTCCTGCAACACTGCAGCTCCCGGGCTGGGCAGCACCTGGGCTGCACAGAGAGTCCACACTGCACACACGTTGCTCCTGCAAGTCTGACACACGCCGCCGTGACAGCAGAGAGCCCGGTGTAGGACAGGCTCTCCAGAGCCCTAGGATAGGTCCTGGAAAGGCCTTTCCTCRTTGTCCACCCAGCAGCACACGAGTCCACCAGGGCACTCTCCAGCTGCTGACAAGAGGCCCCAGGCTGTATTCAGTCCAGCCAGCACAAAAACAAAAGTGTCACCTGAAGGCAAATAAGCAGCAGTCTTACAGGCAGTAGCTTAAGCACAAGGACTGCCTGGTCTTGCTTTAGTCATCCTGCTGGCAGCAAAGCCAAGCAAAGCTCAAGCTCCTGGGAGCAGAGGCCAGAGCAGCCCAGGGACAGCCATCAGCAGGCACTCCCAGGGYCCTGGTTACAACTGGCGGTGTCCCCTGCTACCTTCAATAATCAGGAGTATATTCCCAGACCAGCTTTACAGGGATCTGAGTCTTCAAGACTAGAAGGGACAACTGTGATGTCCCAGTATTTGTGGTAGATASCCTGGCCCAAGGGAAACAGCCAGCAGCATTAGCTGGTAGAGAGGGGTTAGGGAGCTGCTGGGTACTGGACTGAGGTGAAGGCCCCAGGGGATAAGTGATGGCCATTGGGCTGCCCAGCTTCCCATGGGCACAGCAACAGAAGCAGGAGACCGATGGATGGGGTGCACATAGAGCCCTCATGTTCCCGGGCGGCAAATCCCAGCTTTGACCTGGCTCTGGCAGAGCTGATGCAGACGTGAACTGTTCTGGCAGAGCGTTGTCATTTGTGCCACTTTTACACCGTGGAGGGGAGTAACGTGTGAATGACGCCAGGCGCTGCTGGCCTCATTTCGCTTGCCCTTTATTGAAACCTCCGGGCCTATTCAAAGGTAGGAAATGGGGTATGGAGAGATCCACCAGAGTTAGAAACCTTGCGTGTGCAGTGAGGAGGCTGTAACAGCTCGTGCGTGCGATGAGAGCTAACATGAGGAGGCCTCTATGTCCTCTGCAGTGACCAGCCCTTGACATTGCGGAGAGTCCCTTGGAAGCCAGCTGGCCCAGGACCGGCAGCTTCAGCAAGGGGGTCAAGATATACAGCATGGGCTAAGTCCCAGGAACAGATCTGCAAGGGCAAAGCGCAGGGCTACGGAAAAGGTTTTCACTGCTGCTGCTCCTCCCACCCCTTCTGATCCCCTCAGGGATGGAGAAAACAAGGGACTTGCTCTCTAGGGACCTGTCAATCAGAATCTGCCACCACCATTTAATTTTCTGAATTTATCCCTGCCAGGAGCACAGGCTCTCTGCCCATTCCTTAGCAGGCAGTGCCATCCCGTGGGACAAGCTCAGCATAGCAGGGAAGCCTCGGAAGCGCAGAGTGCAGGAAGCGGYGCAGATGCACAGCTCTGGGACCGGGTGGGCCTGCAAGAGCCCTCCCAGCTCTCTGCAACGGGACAGGAACCCAGTGTCCCGTTTGTGTGCAGGGGACAGCCGTCCAGGCAAGCAGAATAAAACTCTCCTAAGTGGTCTTACCAATCAYGTCGTCTACATACACCAAGGAGGGGTACAACCTCCACACTGAGAAGCTTCAGCTCAAGCTGACCAACACAGGAAAGTGCCAGGGAGCTCAACCAGCCATGTCAGGAGCTGCTGCAGAGCCAGGGATAGAGACGACAGCGAGAAGGTCTCTCACGTGCACTCCAGTGCTCTGCAACCAGGTAACATTGACTTTTAACCAAGAGGGAAGTTTGTATGTGCCGTCAGATCTGCACAGGTCAACTTCCAGTTTGCTAAGGCTCCTCACTACCTGCTTCCTTCTAGATTCCCCCTCCTTCAACTGAGAAATCTCAGAGTGAACACAATGTAACTCATTTGCACATATGGATTCACCTCATTCCCATCCTGGACATGAGCTAGCCAGCCTAGGGGAAAGGCATGACCATTAGGAGGAGAGAGCAGATACAAAGCTGTTGCATTGAGCTTGAAGTGGTAGTTTTTGAGGTAGGCAGGTCCCAGCAAGCTGCCAGCCAAACACAGCCAACACTATTAACAAACCTCATCTGTTCCCCACTTGTCCTCCCCTAAATTTTACAGCCCCTCCAGGCCCTGGCTGATGCTGAGCCAGAGACTATCCTGGAGAACTCAGCTCAGAGATTATTTCACATATGCAGAGAAAAGCACAGTTCCRCTAAACAGTTGTGACTTTGTGATCTTCATGCCTGTCCTAAGCCTTTTTTCACCTCTATTGCTCTCCCCTAACAGCTTGGCAGTATTTCTGTAACCTTCTGAGAAGCAAGAAGTGCAGGACAGGTCTTTTGCCCATCCCAACCCCTTCCCATCCTCTCCTGCAGAGCCAAGGCCATCTGGCTGCCTCGGTTCAGAGGCTGTGACCTTGGGAAGTGTCTAATTTACAGAGAGTGGGAGAGGACCGGGAAGGGGAGAGAAACACCTTGGGCTGCTGCAGTGGGAGCTTTCTGGAACAAGGCTAAGATTGTGCGTTCTCCTTCCCAGCTACCTCGGGGTGTCTGAGGCCCGATAGGGGACATGTGCAGCACAGCTTTGCCAGAAGAGACAAAAGCACCCGGCTGACTCCTCCAAAGGCAGAATGGAGCAGATGGCACCGAAATCTGCTCAAGAGGAGAGAAAGGAATAGCCCCAAGGCTTAGCACTCCACATACCTCAAGCCGCACATTTGTCCCCGTCCAAGAGCAGCAGCCAACCCAGTCTCTGACTTTCTGAGGGGCAAAGAAGCGAAGGAGGACAGTGGGCCTGCTGGGCTGCTGTGCCCCTTGCCCCGGCAGGCTTTTGTGGGGACTCTCCTCACTTAGGCCGAGAAGCTGCCGCCTCAGATGATGAGAGCAAGGCGGWGTGAGGCTGGGGGCTGCAGGCGGCATGTCTTGCCTCCAGCAAGGTGAAAGGAAGGTTGCCTTGACCGATATTGCTGCTTCCGAGAGCTCTGAGGGAAGGAGGAAGGTACTAGAGCACAGAAGCACTGGGGAGGAGAAGAGCCTGTTATGYACTGATAGCACTTGCATTCAGCTCCTTACTGTGGAAACAGAGTTGCCTTAATAACTAGGCTTTATGCAACTGGGACCTGACTCCTGACACTGTTCCCTAGCAGAAATCACTGTCTGTTTTTCTTCAACAGCTCCTGATGTCTTGCTTAGTTTTGCCTGGTGGGCTTATTTAAGCAGTATGTTAAGCAGAAGAAGAGGTGGGCAGCTGGGCAGGAGCATTTGTACACCATGTTTAGCTCCAAAAGACCCTCATTTTTCACAGAGGTTGCTGCCACCCCACTCAGGTTGAAGGGAATAGCTTCTGTGCTTGTGAAGAACGCCTGCATGCGCCGTGCCCTGCCTGCAGGTCTGCTCCCCCACGCCGAGACCCCATTCAGGGCCGYGCTGGACAGCACCCGGGCACCGCGGAACCGCGGCACGGAGCAGCACTCCTGCAGCTGGAAGGAAAAGGCTAATTAAGTGCTGAGGAGGCCTCGCAGTCCCCGCACTCGCCACTGCTCGCTCGGAGCCCCAGTCTTTTCCCTCCTGATGCTCCTGCTTGTGTCTGCACAGCCTTCTCCAGATGCAGCAGCCATGATCTGCTTCTGCCTCTATATCAATGGCCCCTCGTCACCGTCCTTCAGAAGCGCCTTTTATCTTTAATGTATTTCTCCCCGCGAGGGGTAGGGAGATGCTGTCCCTCCCAGCCYCTACAGGCAGCACCACGACCCAGGCCCCTTCTGAAAGGCACCGGGGTGTCCAGCTCGCTCCGCGCGCAGCTCGCAGGAGTCGCCAGCAGCCTGCGGTGCCGCAGGGACGCGCAGCGCAGCGAGCGGCGTCCCCGGCCCCGACCCCGGCTCCCGCTCCAGCCGGCCTCGCCTGCCAGCTCYGAGCCAGCGGGGACCCCGCCGGCACCAGCTGCTCTAACGGAGCCTTGCGGAATAAATTGCGGAATTAGCCTGTTGGCTGCTGAGATAAAATCCAGCGCGGAATGCAGATGAAAGGAGACTATCTGCCTGACAGTTAGTGCAGAGACAGATCAACCCGGGCTCCCGCTACAGCTCTGGGAAGGGCAGTGTTCAGTAGCCGAGGACTRGCACAGAGAGTGGGCACACGGCTCTTTTGATAATGTGTAAGGTTCAGGTCCTGAAGATCTAGCCGAGATGTGACACTGATGCTAGTGTAAATAAAGATGGTCAAAGTCAGGCAAGAGACAGCACTAATTCAGAGAAGGGTAATATTTCCTAGAATATATTCCAGGAAGCTTCACCTAACAACCTTTTCCTAGTAGAACAAAAGGAGTGGCTAAAGCACAGCAAAACTCCATATCGGCAGGCTACAAAAGMAATTAAATTTACATAAAAGAGGAAGCCTGTGCTTGCAGGCTTTTATATATCCTTGGAAATGAGACCGTCTGCCCCAGCAGAAATGGGAAGCACTGAGAACAGCTCAAGGAGGAACAAGGAGAAAGCCTCGCAGCATCTCCATCCCTACACTRTCCTTTACCAAGAACACACTCAGCCCTTCCCCTCCTTGGACCTTACTGTACAGACAGGATGGCACTGAACACATGCAGCAAACCAGCCAGGTGCCACCTGCTACCAGCACCATGGGACTGCACAGCCAGCAAACTCAAAATCACACTCGCAGCACACACACAGGCAAGTTGCTCTATCGCTGTTTTTCCAGGATTTCTAAAAAGCGTAGCAATCATCACCCTGAAAAAGCTGGTGAATAAATGTCACCCAAGGAGGGCAGGTTTATAGTTCAGCATCCAGACAGCTTTGGAGAGGGGTGGAAAAGGAGCACACAAGGAGGCCACCCCCAGCAGTGCAGGCACTTGGCCTGGTATGACAGCAGATTGGGGAGGCAGCCAAAAGCGCAACTGGAAAGAGGAGATGCAAAGAGGAACACACACTAGGGAGGTAGGAGGGCTTCTCAGGCTGTGAACAGAGGGTGAGAGCAATAGAAACATGGGTGTTTTCTGGTGGACAGTTATCCTTCTGGGCAGCTGAGCAGCCAGATAGTTGCTGACCTGTGACAGGAGCCACTTCACATACAGTAAAGGTTGCTTGTTGTGAGAACACAGAAGCCAGCATTAAATCTTGCCACTTAGAGAAAAAAAAGATGACTTTGGAAGAACAGTCTGATCTGAAGAGGTTTGTAAACATTAAGTTTSTCAGCTGGGGGAAGGTGTTAAGGCTGAAGATTATTTTTTCAGGTTTCTGGGTTTGTTAAGAAGTACAAGGCACTGGAGACTAAACATATGGCACAGGCATACAGCGTGCTTGTTGTTCAGTTAAAAAAAAAAAACAACTCACTATTTTTGATGGATTTGCTAGAAGAATTACAAAAGGAACTACTGGAAAATAATGTTTCGGTGTGAACTTTAGCCTTCAGGTCTCGTTTATGAGTAGAAGCCCTGCACARTAAACGAGAATCACAGTCACACAAATTGGAGATCAACTCCTACCCTAAGGCCTTCTAAGGTTTCGTTAGTCAGGAAAGAGAGTTGCAGTTTTTATGGAAAAGCACTCTAGTGGTTGGGAGTTTTAATTTGCTTTCCTTCATTTAGATCTGATAAACTTGTGATACCGCTGCCTGGGCTGCATATTGCACTTGCTCAGCAGGATGAGTCTGATGTTGAGCTCATGGCCAGGCACAGAACAGCAGCTCCTGAATGAGGCCTGAATTGCTGTGGGGAGGGAAGGGAAGCACTGGATTATGGCTATGACACGGACTGAAACAGCCACTGTGCTAGGACATGCCCGCGTTTATGGACTTGCTAACACCAGTGCACATCCCCAAAATAGACAAACGGGAAACAAGGCTGCAAAATTGGATACGAGCAATTTATCCTGGCTGTTCTCATAAGCATCTTCCAGGGAAAATTGATTAGTCTGATTAACTGTAATTAATTGATTAACTGGAATTGTGGATTAATGATCAAATGATTGCAAGAAAATGTATTCTGAGCAACTCCGGATTTCACTGGGAAACTTATATGCCTGTCATGAAAGCAAACAGCCAGATGGCAAATTATTTGCAGAAATGATGCTTGTGGTTAGAATGATAGGACCCGAGGGGTGCCTACAACACTGAACCTCTGACGGCAGCATGGGACAGGAGCTCAGAAGCTGCAGTGACTGATGCTAAAGAAAAGGCGAGATAAAGCTCCGCTCTCCCAACCACCACCGCCCAGTAAATTTGACCTAAATGTGGCAGAGAATCTCGCCCTCATCAAGTCTGGAAAAARTTCTTAGAACTGAAATGCATTCTCCTAGATAAGAAACTGGTACATTGCACTGGAGCCCAAGGGAGCATTTATGGCAGACAGGATACTCCTTATGCAAGTTCTGGCCTCTGAACCATGCCTTGCACCCAACTCTGTCCCTAGAGAAGGCATTTTGCAAGGACTAGGAGCAAACTGCAAATRATCTGCCAGCTCTGGAAGACAACAGCAGCATTGCAATCTTTTTTAAGAACCTCTCTCAGGACTGGGAATGCAAAGGAAGCTGAGGAAAGGAAGAGGAAAGRATTAAAATTATCAGTCTCTTTGTCATCACTTGTCTTTATTCATTCCCTAGTCCAGCTTTCCCATTGGGGTTTCCTGCTCCTTTTATCACTGCCTCCTAAGYAGGGCATGGACATAGCAATGTTTGGATTGAATTTACTGTACCAAGTTGGATGAAGTGTATTTATCTGTTCCACATAGATAAATAACGAGGAGGTTGGTTCCAGACTGGAATACAGCAGTCCCAAAGGTGCACAAGGCCTCTTCACACTGCCAGAGACCCCCCAAACCCACGTAGTGAGGGCAGGCAATGGGAGCTGGATGGGTGCTGCAGGACTCGTCTGGAGCTGGAATCCACCGTGCCACCGCACGCAGAGCAGTGAGGCAATTCCAGCACTCATTACATTGGTCCCCAGGAGGGCTGTTTAGGTGGGACAGTTACAAATTGCATTTTATAAACTATATTTCTATAAGTGGATTTTCCACTAGCTAGGAAAATTGCTTTAATAATCCTGCTCCTGATTAATGGCGATGCAGCCTGGCAAAGAGGAGGCTGCTGCAGCCTCTGTTCTTTCTTAGGATGGAACTAAGAGTGGTGAATATATAAATAAAAAAGAAAACGCATATCCCTCTGAAAGATATTGATCTAGACTCTTCTCAGAGTAAGGATACCCAGGAAAAGTCTCTAAAGAGTTAGCTCTTTGCCTGTGAGCTGAAGATAGCTAAACTGAATCCTGCTCTTTCTAATGGTAGAGCAAAYTGATGTATGAGAACATCTGAGATCTACCAGTGAATTTTAGCGCTCACCATTTGAGAGAGGGAAAATACATCCCAGCTRTAGACTGGGACTTGAGGCATATATCAAATTACTTTTTCAGGATCTCCTAGAAAGGCTGTGGAGTTGAATCTGAAGTCATAGCCCTACGTTTCCCCTTTAGCAGGTCAAGGACAGCCATCAGAGACGACGCATAGCATCGAATACCATATTGTGAAGGCACCAGGGACAACTGTAATCGCCTCTTTTCGCACATTCTCACACCTCATAGTTAAGCACTTGTAACAGCCTCTAAAACCCAAGTCAGACATATGATTATACAACAGCAATCAAAACTACCTCACTTTTTTTTTTTGCAATACATTTTTATTTCAAGAGGCTAACGAAAAATGTTTTGTCTGACAGAATTATATCATGCTTCCCATTCTGATACACCATCCTAGTGAGGCACTTCTTGTGAGGAGCCCCATAAGTCCGTTCTCTGTCACACACCCAAATCTCCTGATTCCTAGTTCCATGTGAAAACTTGTGAATTTACTGGCCACATTTTACAGTGAGTCTATTTAACRTCTGTGGAACAACCTGGCACAACTGAACAGGGGGACTGAACCATGGCGGTAGAAATACTTATTTTACATAGCTGAGGAGCAACTTTAGGCAGAGTAGCAAGTTCAAACTCTGTCAAAGGCAGAAAGTTTTCTTGATATGGGGCAGTCATCTACGCGACCACGTCACCAGCATCTCTATGCGAGTAACAGATAAGGGGAGCTCTGTGAAGCCACCTGTGCTGCCCACCGCTGCCTGACAGACCAATTAGATCAAAATCAATCAGATCATCCAGACTGTCAATACACTGGGCGATTTTACTCCTACTAATATCATTCCCCCCCCCCCCCTTTTGATCCGGTATGCTTTTGTGCAGCTAATGAAGAGGGCGAGGGACTGCAGTGCTATTTTGATGACAAAACGATGCCATGAGAAGGCGGGATGAGCTAACCCGAGCCTAAACGAGTTGAAGGTGACGCAGTTTTGCACTAATGGCGACCGCCGCCCCCAACGGCCCCGCCCGCGCCGCGCCGCGGGGCACTCTGGGACTCCGGCGGGCGCGCAGCGCGTCATGGCGGCGCCCGCTGCGGCGTCGCTAGCCGCTGCCTCCTGCGGCGCCATGGTTCAGACGTCATGAGGGCGGCGCGCGGCGATGACGCATTGAGGCCGGGCCGGAGCCGCGCCGGGCCTTTTCCGCGCCGCCGCATCCGCCGCCATCGGCGCCGCGCAGGTGAGGGGCGGCCGGGGCGGCCATCGGCGCCGGGAGGGCGAGGGGCCGCGCGGGCGAGGGGCCGCCGGGCCCCGGCCCTGCGCCCGGTTCCCGTGGGGCCGGGCCGGCGCCTCGGCTCTCCCCGCGAGGAGGGCAGGCCGAGCCCTGCCGGGCGCCGCTCCTGACCCGTGCTTCCTTTCCCAGGAAGGTTTAAAAATGGCCAAGTTCGTGACTCCCGTGATCCAGGACAACCCGTCCGGCTGGGGCCCCTGCGCGGTGCCCGAGCAGTTCAAGGATATGCCCTACCAGCCCTTCAGTAAAGGAGACCGCCTGGGAAAGGTACTGGAATGGTGCCCAAGCGCGGCGCCGGGAAAGGCAGACACCTCTGCTAACCTCGTGCCGGGAGACCTCCGTGTCCCTTTTCGTGCCTCACCCATGCAGAGTACTGCCGTTTTCCATTTGAAGCTTCTTTACTGATCACTGTGGTTGGTCTTGGAGAATTCTTTGTAGTGTGTGCTAGTTAATAGAGCTGTGAGCTATTAGTAGAGCTGGCAAGCAGAGGTGGGAGCYGAAGGGACTCCGTCTGGAGCACGGRGCCACCTTGGCTTTTGCTGCCTGAGGTCCCACACGCGTGAAGCGAGAGCGGCTGGGAATGTCACGTTGCCACTCACTGATTTTGAGTGTTTGTCCTCAGGTTGCGGACTGGACGGGAGCCACGTACCAGGACAAGCGATACACAAGTACGTGAGGGCTGGTGGCTGCGCCGCTCCTTTGGTCCGTGCAGGGTTTGCCTCAGGTGCCTTCCCTTGCTTTCATGTTCCGTGGTGGCTCTGGTGGTTACCTGCCTGCGTCAGCAGGAGCTGCTTGTGTTCAAAAGCAAGACTCACCCTTGGGAGAGCTCCGCAGGGCCCTCCCTGGCCCTAGGGTTTGCTCCTGGTTTTGCCCTGCCTCCCGACGGGAGCTTTTCCTGGAGGCTGGGAGGGAGAGGAAGCGCTGGTGCAAGTCCCCACGCACCGGACCAAGGGGAAGGCAGTTTGTGGGTTTGTTCCCCTGAGCCCCTGGTGTTTTCCTCRGAGCTTGCTAGCCAGGTGCTGTGTTTTCTCTTCAGACAAGTACTCCTCGCAGTTTGGGGGCGGCAGCCAGTATGCCTATTTTCACGAGGAGGACGAGACTAGCTTCCAGTTGGTGGATACGGCCCGGACGCAGAAAACGGCCTACCAGAGGAACCGTATGCGATTTGCACAGGTACCACCTGCTGGCTGGAACTCTCCTGAGGGAGAACTTCAGTGGTAGGCAATGAAATAAAAGGCTAAAATGTCTAAATGTCTTTTTTTTTTTTTTCTTTTTCTCTCTGTCCTTTTCACAGAGGAACCTTCGGAGGGACAAGGACCGTCGGAACATGCTGCAGTTCAGCATGCAGACGCTGCCAAAGAGTGCCAAGCAGAAGGAGAGGTGAGGGGGCTCAGCTGTGAATATGCTGTAGTTGTACAAAGTGTGTCAACAAAATGTTGATAAATCTGTAAAGTTACTGTGCTAGAAACCCCTGGAGCTAACAGTCACCAAGGAAGAACTTCAGCATATTTTCAAATCCCACTGAGGTCACCTGTAGTTGCAGGCATGGGTTTCAAACAGCTACCTAAGAATTTGGAGAGTTTCTAAACCCAGTTTTGAAAGTGCCTACAATAATTTTAAATGGAGCCTTTTTGAAAGTTGTATTGTAGACTTCAGAGGAAAGATTATTTAAAGAGCAGCTCGGATTAAAGCTTGTAATGCTTCAGACGTCATGATCAACAGAGAGCTCAGGAAATGTTTTAGTTTCTTGGTGCCTAAAGACATTGGTCCTGTGGTGGTAGATTGGGAGTGTAGGAGTGGATGTGACATCTAGCAACCTAGAACTTTGTCTTGATGGCATTTCACATRCTTACTTTTTTAGAGATCGTTTGCGTCTACAGAAGAAGTTTCAGAAGCAGTTTGGAGTGAGGCAGAAGTGGGACCAAAAATCACAGGTAAATTGACTTTGTGGCCCCTGTGATCATTTAGCTTTTGTGAGGCAACTTGTGCATCGCACATCCCGACATGCTGTGTCTCTGTGTCTGTCTGCGCTCCCGCCACGCAGCAGAAACCGCGCGACTCCTCTGTTGAAGTTCGCAGTGACTGGGAGGTGAAAGAAGAGATGGACTTCCCKCGGCTGATGAAGATGCGCTACCTGGAGGTGTCGGAGCCCCAGGACATGTGAGTTCCTAGAACAGGCGGCTGCCTGCTTCCCCGCCCGCCTGGATTTTGGGAAGTAGCAGAACAGGGACCTCCTGGCCCCAGTGCCATCAAAGCAGGAGTGATAAGGAAAAGTCTGACAGCCCCCTCAACCCRATGGTATTTCTGGGTGATTTTTGTTTGCGTGAGAGTACAACTAGTGCCTTCTGTCTGTGCAGAGAGTGCTGTGGAGCCTTGGAGTACTACGATAAAGCCTTTGACCGCATCACAACACGGAACGAGAAGCTGCTGAGGAGCATTAAGCGCATCTTCCACACGGTCACTACTACTGATGACCCTGTTATCCGAAAGGTAGGTCTGCTGTTCCGCTCGCCCCAGTCGTGTTTCCCCRTGCTGTTAGAGGCCTCTTGGCCCAGCTGGACCAGGTGTCAGGCCCTGCCAGTAAAGCCCTGTCTTTGAGTAGAGAGAGATGGGCAGAAAAGAAACATTCCGGTGTTTACAGGATAGAAATTTAGTTGCTAACTTAGTTTTTTTTTTTTTTAGATCCAAAGCACAGATACATTAATATAAAATTAGGAATATCAGTCAAGGAAAAGCTATAATTCTGGAAAGGTAGGCAGACTAGCACTTAAGCTATATTGGAAAAGAAACATAAATGTCAGATTCTTGAAGGTTGGTTCTTGGTTTCTGCTGTTGGAGATCTGTCCTTACAACTCTCTTGGCAATGAAGAAATTTTTCAGCCAGTTGGTTCACTGCCTGCAATACGTTCCTTTTACCTTGTCAAAGCAGGGCTCGATCCAGGTTGCTCTGCAGCTTTTCATGTTTTGTGCAGCAGTCGGATTCTGAGAGTGCAGGAAGAAACTGTCAACACTTGTGATTTGGGCTTAAAAGGGGAAGAATRTCTGCTCGCATTGCTGAAATGCACTTTTCTCCTCCTTTCTTACCTGTAGCTGGCAAAGACCCAAGGAAATGTGTTTGCCACRGATGCCATTCTGGCCACACTGATGAGTTGCACTCGCTCTGTGTATTCCTGGGATATCATTGTCCAGAGAGTTGGATCCAAGCTTTTCTTTGACAAGAGAGACAATTCTGATTTTGGTGAGTTTWTTTACTTTCAAGTTTATGCCTCAGTGTCCAGGTTATACCTGAAACAGTGCAACTTCTMCAGTACAGTTACTAGCTGTGGAAGATAACCTCAACATTAATCTGTTTCATCATGGGGCTAGAAACTCCTTGAAGGCAACRTAGTTACTCTTCTGGTGTAACCATTGTGGCTTGTTCTTTTCCCAGATCTGCTGACAGTGAGTGAAACAGCTAATGAACCTCCTCAGGAAGAGGGTAACTCATTTAATTCTCCACGCAACCTTGCCATGGAGGCCACCTACATCAACCACAACTTCTCCCAACAGTGTCTGAGAATGGTATGATCAAGCAATCCTGGGTAGTAGAGTCTGTGTTTTAAAGAGTCTTCTTTTTGTTAAGGCTTTGTCAGTACAGTCTGTTCAGCACGAAAACGTTTGATAGGACAAAGATACTACACACCAATATTGTTTGAATTTGAAAAGAGGTGGGAGAGAGTTCCTTAATTTCTTTTATTTTATTTTCCTGATGTGCCTTTTTTTTTTCTCTCTCTACAGGGAAAGGAAAAATACAAGTTTCCCAACCCAAACCCCTTCGTGGAGGATGACATGGATAAGAATGAAGTAGCCTCTGTTGCATACAGGCACGTTGCTCTGTCTCTGGGCCTGGGTTTGGCAGGGGTGCACAGTGGTGGTGTGATTTGCAGGCAAAGCTTGTTGGTAGTTGTGCTGTAGCTTTACTCTGAGATATGATGCCCTCACAGCAGCCAGATGGAGGGTGAAAGGATTTGCTGAGTACTTCCATAGATCCGAAAGAGCGAGGATCAGGAGTAACCAACCAGAATGTGTGTTTGCAGATACCGAAGGTGGAAGCTGGGGGACGATATAGATCTCATTGTGCGCTGCGAACACGATGGAGTGATGACGGGAGCTAATGGAGAAGTGTCTTTCATCAACATCAAAACGCTGAACGAGTGGGATTCCAGGGTGAGGAAGAACGAGGTCCCAAAGCTAGCTCTAACCGCTTCACTGCTGCCTGACATACCAGGTATAGCAGGCAAGATGAGACAGACATCTGATAGGGTCCCCTAGGTTGTTATGTTCCATCAAAGGAACATAATTTTGTGGGGCAAGCAGTGCTGGTAGTCTCTCCTCCGAATACAAGGTAGTTGGAACCCTCTGCTCTTCCTGTGGCATGTCCATTCAGATGCTTCCCTCAAACTCTTCCCTTCCTATCCAGTTCTGCTTATGTTGACTAATACACACTGTCCTCACTTCTCCCATTCCCCTTTGCAAGGGATTTAAATTACTGTTTGCATTCCTCTGTTATGCTGTCATAAGGCAGACAAAAGAACTTCTGCATGATGTCAAGGTGGCTGAAGAAGTGACYGATTCTGACTTGTTAGGTTGACCTTGATCTTGATTCTCCTCTCAGTTTTGCAACGGAGTCGACTGGCGCCAGAAGCTTGATTCGCAGAGAGGAGCTGTAATTGCCACAGAGCTGAAAAACAACAGCTACAAATTAGCTCGTTGGACGTGTTGCGCGCTGCTGGCTGGATCAGAATATCTTAAACTCGGGTAAGACGGGATTTTCACAACATCTTTCAGGTGCATTTTCCATTGTTTTAAACACAGCATTTGTCAAATTAAACCACGTGTAGAATGTGAACAATTGTAAAATTCCCTCACGTTTGAGGTATGCAGAAAGAGCCAGCACGGAGAGGCCCAGCGGGGAGCCTGGCCCCTGTGTAAGCTGCTTCCCCTCAGTGTGGGATCGATGCACCCCCGCATTGAGAGACCTGCATGAGAGGCAGGCAGCCTGGGCAGTTCTTGGCTTCTTTACTGAGACAGCATTTGAATGCACTTCCCTTGTTGGCAGTGCTACCTGTCACGAATTTGGTTGAGATCCTTAGTGCATCACTGCTGACAAAATGAGCTGTGGCAATACCTCCCCTCCACATGTTTTAAGCTGGCAGCCTAGAATCATTGAGTCCGTGTCTCATTATTGATKGTCTGAATGAACTGCTGTATTTGCTTCTTCCAGGCACGCAGTTTCCCTGGTGTCTTGGTCAGAGTAGGTTTTGATGGTTCCTTTGCAAAGCACCAGCACAAAGGAGATGTGAGTCCCTTAGCAAGGAGTCATTGGTAGATATAGAAACAGATGAGATGGCTGCTGCACTGTTTATTTTGCCTCTATCGAAATGTTACCAGATAGTTCCTGTAGTGCGAGTTTTTATATACATACAAGTTCATACACACACACACACACACACACACACACACACACAGACTTAACTTGTTTCTACTTGGACTAATGAGAAACATTTGCTAATTCAATTCTGCTGGTTCTGCAGTTCTTCTGGATTCCATCTGTGTGATATGGAACTGCCTCAGTTGCATGTGTTGAGTCGAAGCTCCCTGCTAATCACACTCTTCTAAATGTGGGAGTAATTCTTCTGTCTTTTGTACCATCCGTTCTGATAAGAACTACTAGRAGGATTGTCAGGTACATTACTGAGGCACAGAAGCAGCCTGCAGCCAGGAGATGCTGTCAGGTTTCGGGATTGCAGTGTAAGGATGGGTCTTGCTTGTGTTCTGTGTTGGATCATACAAATCTCCTGATATTCCTGTACTTYCTTCTCCTGCTAGGTATGTATCTCGCTACCACGTGAAGGACTCTGCCCGACACGTGATCCTGGGCACCCAGCAGTTCAAGCCAAATGAGTTTGCCAGCCAGATCAACCTGAGCATAGAGAATGCCTGGGGCATCCTGCGATGCGTCATTGACATCTGCATGAAACTAGACGAGGGCAAGTACCTCATCCTCAAAGACCCCAACAAGCAGGTGATCCGCATCTACAGCTTGCCTGATGGCACCTTCAGCTCTGATGAAGATGAGGAAGATGAAGAGGAGGAGGAGGAAGAGGAAGGTTTGTAGTGTGCTTGGCAGCTGCTTTKTGGTGGTATTGCTGAATGAGAAGGGTAGTAATTGGATCTTAGCATGAGGTCTGGCTAGAATGATGACGGATGTGCGGTCCTGAGGCTGTTAAGTTAGTAATGGAAAAGAGGTGTGGTAATGACATTCAGAAAGCACTAAATGGGAAGGACCAAGAAGGTAAGTGAAAAGAGCTGAGACAGAATACTGAGAAATAGCTGAAACGGAGCACAGTACAGTGTTGTGCCTCTGTGTACTGAGCAAGGACTGATTTTTCCTTTTCTTTTTGTTTCAAGTGGCTGAGGGCAAGGGACAAGTCCAGAACACTGACTAGGAGAATGGAACTCGCCAAGGAGTGTCGCTTTAACTGTTGCCAGGATGTGATGTGAGGTGCTCATCAATTGCAGTCAATCGTGGATGCTGGCTGCTGTTGACATCAGCAACATTTTTTTTTTTTACAATTTTAGAAATGGGGGTGATTACAAAATGAAGCGTTAGAAATGTGCTACTGCCTACCATGAGCGAGACAAGTTGGTGAATTAATTTTAAGTGAATATCARGACGTTGGGGGATCCCTTGTCTGAAAGCATGTGTGTTTGGGAAGAGGCCTCCTCTCTACCTGTTCTGCTCTTTGCTGTCTAAAACAACTTGTAGTCCCTGATATGTGCAGTTTGGGTCATTTGCTTTCTGTTCTCTGTGGGAAGCCATTTGACTTGATCTCTTGCTCCTGTGATGTGGAAGAACATCTTTCTGGTGCGTGCGCACTATATAAAACTAGGCTGTCTGGGTTTTTTTTTTTTTTAATATGGAAATTTTCAAGTTCCTGTGTAATCTGTTGGAGAAGGTAAGCTGTTGTTTTTTTTTTTTTTTTTAATATGGAAATTTTCAAGTTCCTGTGTAATCTGTTGGAGAAGGTAAGCTGTGTAACTCCCAATTATCTGTACGTGGCCTTGACTGATAAACAGCTTGGCCCTGGGTGAGAAGGCCAGGCAAGCTGAGGGGGGATGAATTGCATCTAACTGTCTGACTTTTTGGCTTTGGTTCTTGCTCTCTGCAGCATTTTTTCAAGGAAGGGAAGAGGATTTGGGTTTTCTAAGTGTGGGGATGKTTTTTTGTTGTTTTCTTCTTTTTGGTTCCTTCTCCCCTACCTGTCCTTGCTCTGTAACTCTTCCTCTCCTCTTCCTCGGGGGCAGAGAGCAGAACGGAGGGGAAGGGTGAGGGGGTGTAATGGTCCYTCTGCTGAAGGTGGAGAGCAGGGCTCCATCTTTACACCATGCTGTCCTGCAGGTCCAAAAAAAAAAAACCACCACAGTCAAAGAATCAGTTGAAAGAAACAGAATAAAGTCACTTTGTTCTGTAAAAAAGGTGTTCTCTGGTCTATGATTAAAGAAACGGTGGGAGTAAATGCATTGTACAGTGAAAGAGGGAAAGGAACATCAGCGCAAGGAGGGAGTGCCACCACCCTCTGTGGAATATATATTTATATATATAAAGGAAATCTAATGCAATATGTAATATATGTTAYATAGTTAATAGGGGCCCCCTCGCCCCGGAACAGGGGAGAAGGAGGGATTTTGCCCCTGGGAAGGCGCCCCTTGATCCCCTCGTTGCGCCGCCTTCCCGCGGCGGGAGCTGCCGCGGGGCCGCCGCCCGTGTCACGTGACGCGCGCGCGGCGGCGGGAAGCCGCGGCGGCGCCACGTGACCGGCCGGGGGGCGGGGCGGCGGCCGCTGCGCGCGCGGCCCGCGGAGCGGAAGCGGCCGGAACGCCGGGTCGCGGGTGCGGTTGCTGCCGGGAGCGGCCTGGGCGCTTCGCCCGCGCCAGGTGCGTCACTGCGTCACGTGCTGCGCCTCGCGGGCGCCGGCCACGCCCCTGCCTCCATTGGGCCGGGGTGGGGGTCGCTGGGGCCAAGCCCTGTCCCCATTGGCTRCGGAGTGAGGGCAGCGTGGGGCTCCCCCAATGGCAAGGGGTGGGGAGCATAGGGGCCCCGCCTCGCTATTGGTGGGCCAGCTGGCGCCCTCTTTGCCCATTGGCTGACAGGGATTGGGGGGAAAGGAGGTGCTTGCACCCCCTCAGCCAGGGTCACCTGCCCCCTGTTTCCCATTGGCCCAAATGACTCAAGGGGGCCAAGGAGGGGCTTCGCCCATTGGCTGCTGCGTCCACAGGTGCTTTGCTGTTGGCTGGGGCAGCGGGGGGCGCAGGGTGCCCATTGGCGGGAAGACCTTGTGGACAYTGTGTCCATTGGTTGGTGTGGAATGGGGGTCAGGAGCTGGGGCGGGGGTCATCATGCAGAGCCACGAGGGCCACGGTGCTCCTGGGAAGGGSATGGGGATAGAGTTGGGGATGAGAATGGGATGGGGATGAGGATGGAAATGAGGATGGGGATGGGATGGAGATGAGGATGGGGGTGGAGATGAGGGTGTACATGGGATGGAGGTGAGAAAAGGCATGGAGAAGCGGGTGGCGATGAGGGTGGGGATGGATATGGGGATGCGGATGAGGATGGGGGTGGAGATGGGGATGGGCATGGAGATGTGGATGTAGGTGAGGACAGGGATGGAGATGAGGATGAGAGTGGGGATGGAGATGGGGATGCAGATGATGACGAGGGTGGAGATGAGGATGGAGATGGGGATGTGGATGTGGGTGAGGACGGGGATGGAGACGAGGATGAGGGTGGGGATGCGGATGAGGACGGGGCAGCCGGGCGCTGCAGCCGCTCCTGCCGGCCGTGACCGTCCCGGCGCTTTCTCCCGCAGGGCCGGCTCCGCGGCCGCCGCCATGGCGCGCGCGGCCTGGGCGACGCTGCTGAGCGTGGCCCTGTGCGCGGGCACCGTGCCCTGCGCCGCCGCCGCGTCTCTGCACCGCGACTACTGCGTGATCGGGGCCGGCCCGGCGGGCTTGCAGATGGCCTATTTCCTGCAGCGAGCCGGCAGGGACTACGTGGTCTTCGAGCGCGGCCACGCGCCCGGCAGCTTCTTCGCGCTCTACCCGCGGCACCGCAAGCTCATCAGCATCAACAAGCGGCACACGGGTAAGTCCAACAGCGAGTTCAACCTCCGCCACGACTGGAACTCGCTGCTCAGCCACGACCGCCGGCTGCTCTTCCGCCGCTACTCGCGCGACTTCTTCCCGCACGCCGACGCCATGGTGCGCTACCTGGAGGACTTTGCCGCCCTGCTGGAGCTGCGCGTGCAGTACAGCACGGCCATCATCCACGTCACGCTGCACGCGGACCCGCGCGCCTGGAACGGCCACGTCTTCGTCCTGACGGACCAGAGCAGGCAGCAGTACGAGTGCAGGTAATGGGCAAACTGAGGGCTGTCTGTGCAGCCCTCCACGAGTGCATTTAGAGTCACGGAATCCATTGGATCGGAAGGTTGGGAAAAAACATCTGAATGTTGCTTTGTTCCCTTGCTCAAAGCAGGGATAACTGCATCAGGTTGCTCAGAGCCTTGGCCAGTCTCCTCTAGAGAGGCTGTGGAGTCTCCTTCTCTGGGGGTCTTCCAAACCCGCCTGGATGCCACTCTGTGCACTGTGTCCCTGCTGGAGCAGGGGGTGGGACTAGATGATCTCTAGAGGTCTCTTCCAACCTCAACCATCCTGTGTGATTCAAAGTTTGAGTATCTCCAAGGTTGGAGGTTTCATGGCCTCTCAGAGCCCCTGCACAAAGGCTTGTCTGCCATCATGGCCAAAAATATTTGCAATGATATGTGCAGCAGACGGGTAAGATGACTGCTCCTGGGAAAGTGTTGCCTGCCGTGAGGAGGTGGCCAAGGAGAAGCTTGCATTGCCAAAATGCAGCTGGTTGGTCAGTGGTGGCACCTCCTCATATTCCGCAGCGCACAGACCAGTCTCACTGCCTGTGGTTTCCACCATCAGAATTTCCATGTGTTGTATKTAAGGTTGAAATTATGTCTTCTATCACAAGACTCTTGCTTTGAGTGAAAAAATAACTGAGTTGTACTCGCCATAACCACTACTGCCTTTATTCCAAAACTGGGTCAGCCAGCAGAGTGGCTTCCCGCCTCAGTTAACCCACATATGTTTAAAAAAAATCAGGGCCAGACACGTAATCTTGGGCACGACACAGCGTGAGTGAGTTACTCCAGGAGCTGCATGAACTGGCTGCAACAGCAGACAGTGCTGCTACCTTGAACTATATGTCGTAAAAAATCCCCTAAAATTTACATAGAGTTTCCTACAGTGAGACATTAAAAAGATTACCATACTTTTAGTGTTAGCAATTAAAATTATTCTGATCACATTTTTTTTATGAGCAATACTTAAATTTTAAAATATTGAAACCATTTTCCATTGTGCTTTAAAATTGCTTTTGTTCCAAGACTAAACGCCAATGCAAATTTTAAATCAACATATGCAGCATGTAAGCAACTTATGAAACCCTTTGGCCTTGTAATAAATATTGTCAGAGGGTATATATGAGCAATATATGCATATTAACATTAATATTAATGAACAAATAAGGTACACTTAGGAAAAGAGTGGTGCCAACCAATGGCACCAAGCAGCTGACTCACTATGGCTGGAGGTGGCACCTGAGAATGGTCTTTTGCAAAGGGAGGAGGAGATTGAGGAGGTGGAAAGCTGCTCTGGTTCCTCTAGGCCCTAAGGCTGTCCGTGTTTTTGCAGCACTTTGTTGGTAGCCACTGGCACCTGGGTCCCCAACGTGGTGAACTTCCCTGGCTCAGAATATGTTGAGGGCTATGAGACTGTGTCCATCAACCCGGAGGACTTTGCTGGCCAAACTGTGTTGATCCTGGGCCGAGGGAACTCTGCCTTTGAGACGGCGGAGAACATTCTGGGCGTCACGAATTTCATCCACATGGTGAGCCGATCCCGGGTTCGCCTCTCCTGGGCCACCCACTACGTTGGAGACCTGAGGTAGGAAACGTCTCCGTTTTACTGCAGCTGGAGTATTATCAGACTGGGCACTTCTTGCCCAGGAGACTCGCTGGACGGGCGCAGCCGGCACTGTGGTTCTGTGGGGGTCACTAAGGAAACGTGAGGCCGTCTGTGTTTAGGTCCTTTCCTTAGAACCAGCCCAGGTTTGCAGGTTCTGCACACAGGAGCTTTCAGAGTTCCTCACTGGCCTGTGTGAAACAGGGAAATGTTCCTGTAGAAATATATCATAAAAAGTGCTGGCTCCTAAGATGCTCCCTGCAAGAGCAGCTCAACGATCTGCGCACAAATCTGGGGCTCGGCAGATCCACATGTAGTTACTTGCTCTGCCACAGGCTTCCTGGGGGTGGCAGGGCTCTAAGCCCCATCGTTCAGGTGAGGCTACTGGCACCCCCGTGCCTCGCAGAAATGCTCTGAAAACGAATGTGTTAATGACTGCTCAGGGACGGGGCCAAACGAGAGGGTGGGCTCCCCCTTTTATTTCTGCCAGGTGCCTGGGGCGCCACTGAGGGGTTGTTGATGCCTGGCACTGCCTCTCTGGGTGTTACTTGCACTGTCCCCCTTAGCCCCGAGGCACCAGGGGTCTCGTTTACCCTGAAGAGCAGAGTGGGATCCCGAGTAAACTTGTCAAGTGTCCAAGACCTGGGGGTGAGTCCTAGATTGCACCTCGTCCCCTCCTGTAGCGTTTCTTACACTTCCGTTCATTCCTAGAGCAATTAACAATGGCCTGCTGGACACGTACCAGCTCAAATCTCTTGATGGGCTTCTGGAGGGCGACCTGGAAGATCTGGCTATTGTCAGGGACAAGAAGGGGAAGTTGCACATCACGCTGCGTTTCTACCTGGAGAACAGGAACACCAGTGCGGGCATTGACTCCATCACCCTCCCGCAGGACGAGCTGGATAATTTTGCCACCCGTGCTCCTTATGACCGTGTCATTCGCTGCCTGGGCTGGAAATTTGACTTTGCCATATACAACAGGTGAGGAAAAAAGAAAAAAAAGAAAAACATTTCCTAGAGGGACGGCGGTGTCTATAGCAGTAGACTCTGAAAGGTCCAACCAGAGAAGAAAGGGGATGCTGAAGGTTCCTATCCTGACACCAGTGCCCAGTCCTCCATGTCCCCTGAGTCACCTGCTGGTGCATGGTCCTTTGTTCACCCTGCAGCCACGTCCAAGTGCCAGGGCAGCACGTTTGTCCTCTGACAGAGAGGCTACAGGGCTGAGTAAAGGGTGATGTTGAGACTTGGCTCACAGGAAAGGCCTGTGCCTTTAGAACTCAAGATCTTTGTTCCTCAGATCACGTGGAGATGGCTGGCTGTTTTTTGAGTGAGGATGGTATAGATGTAGATCAGTACAAAATGTCTTGCCTGCTTCCTGTCCCCGAGGATGCAGTCTTCATTCCATCTTAGTTTGTGTCCCAGTACATCCTACAGCTGAAAAAAATAGTTTTGCTGTCTTCTAAAATTCACTGTCAGTGGCTAAGGCTGTAACTTGATCTTGTGCAGAGTTGTCTTGAATGAGCACACTTGGCTTCTGGAAGATATTTGTTGACTTCCAAGTGCTACCAAAAATAATAAATCCCACTGAACCCAGTGAGACRTGAAGTTCTGTACATATCTTTCAAAATGACAACAGTTTAACTTGTGCCTCATCAAAAATGATTTATTTTTCTACCCCATCTCCCTCCTAACATCCTGCTCTTCCATTTTGCACATTAGATCCCTTAAATTGATGCCAGGAAAAGGGAATAAAAGTAAGTATCCTCAGATCAAACCCAGTTATGAGTCCAGAGGCACACGGGGGCTCTTCGTTCTTGGCACTGCTAGCCACTCTGTTGACTTCAGGAAATCTGCCGGGGGCTTCATCCATGGATTCCGGTACACAAGTGAGTAACGGGGTGCACAGAAGGGGCAGAACTGGGGTTCAGCTCTAGACTTCAAAGGAAAAAATCATAGCTTACTGCTGGAAAGAGTTCACCCACAATCTGGTGCTAACAGGGAGAAGAATAACTCACAGCCAAGTTACAGCTGYATGGCAAGGTCCAAAGTGGAGCAGAGGCCAGGGAAGGGATTTGGGGTCATATCTGAAATCTTTTCTTGTCTGTCTTTGTTTTGTCTTGCATCTCTCTTGCCCATTGTCTCCTATTTATGTAACAGAAACATTTCTGCTGGCCAGATGCTCTGCCTCGTGACAGGCTGTGGGTGAGAGGTCGGGGCTTTGCAGCTAAAGCCTACCAGCTTTGGGCAGTAGAGAGAACTTGTGTCTTTGTGCCCATCCTTTTCATTAAAGGGCTGCCAAGGAGTAATGAAATATCAATGAAGACCCCACCTCTCCTCACTGGCAACCACTTACTATTGCTTTAGCTTTCTGAAGTAGGGCTTCTCTACTGCAATTAGCAGTGATTTCAGTGCACACGGCTCAACTGTGAAGCTTATTTATTGGGTCCTGCCAGCACCTGTGTGTATTACAGCAGAGCCTCCATGTTTCTTAAAAGTGTAAGATTGGATTTTTAAGTAAGATGCCTTTATTTCTCTCCTGCCTTAGCTCGTGCAGTCCACCGCTTACTGGAAAACCGCCACCACGGTGTCCCCTGGCCAGCCACAGCCCACCCTAKTACACAGTTGACCAATTCCATCATCAAGCGGGTGAATGAGGCCTCAGGCCTCTACCAGATGTTCAGTGTCCTGGCTGACATCATTCTGCTGAGAGAGTGAGTGAGTGAGTAATTATTCCCAGCACGGCACTCCATCACGTAATTCCTTTTCCTTTACCATTAATTCCCACAGTGCCGCATACAAATTGCTCCACTGCTATCTAGGGACGTCAGCATCATGTAGCCACCTCAAGCCCTGTATTGCTGTCCCAGCTGGTGTCACCAAATCCCATCCTRCCAATTACTTCCCTCTCCTAGATGGCTGAAACGGTCCAGAAGCTCCTGCTGGGCTCAGAGGTGTAGGACCCTCTTTTTCAAGAGCTTTCCTGAGCTGCACTGAGGTAGAGGGATATCTGGGGAATGGTCTGGGAATATAATGGAGTCTTTTAGTAGCACATGCAGCTTTTATAAGCTCCGCATCAAGTTCACAGGTCTGTAGTGACCAGAAATTATTATRATCTGATGACTCTTTGGCCCTAGGCTCTATCAGCTGAGGGAAAGTGGGATCAGTTCATCTTTCTCAGTTTCACTGAGAGAAAAGTCTCACAGGTGTGGCTGTATCTCTTAGGAATGCTACAGCATTTGAATACCTGGAGGAATACCCAGTTGGAATCCTGGCCGAACTGGAAACACATACAGGGAGAAAAGCTGCCAACGGGCTGTTTGTCATCATCATGGAGTACGGGAGGAACTTCTCTGGGGCCGATAAAGATGTCTTCTACTACAACCGAGCTGTAGGGGAGGCCCAGCACGCCTGGCAGTCCAACTTTCTGCACCCTGTTATTTACTATTACAAACACCTCCCATCAGGTAAGTTCTCCAGCCTCTGCTAATTATCTAAAATGCGCAAAATCAAGAGAGCTGAAGATACTTCAGGACCAAAGAGGGAGTGCCCAGATGCGTTGCACTTTCCTTCTCCACTTCCTTCATGTCCGTCTTCCGTGACAYCTCTGCTATCACTTCATGAGCTAAAGAAAAAGCTGGAAAATGGCAAGAGGTTTACATCAGTCATAGAGAAATGGAGCAGTAGAACTAAAGACCTCACATTTGAGAATAGGGACAAACAAAGGTGCTGGTGAACTTCCCCATTCCCCAAGAGACTCCAGAGTCATTGGCCACCATGAACACAGCTGCCATTTGCCTGGCACCCTGCAGTGCAAGTGCATTACAGAGTCCTGGCAGTCCTGACTGGAAGGTTCAGTGTCACTGCCAAAAGGAAGCTGCTCTCTGTGGCCTGCCCAGGTCRGAGGGGTCATGTAGTGCTGGAGACTGCCAAAGGCAAGAGCTGGAAGATGAGYGTCACCTCTAGCAAACAAACATGCTCAGAACAAACTTCCTGGGGAAATGAGTGTGTTGAAACTTCATCTTCAGAAACACAGGGTCAGGCTCTGGCCTGACTTGCTCAGAGAGCAGCCTGATGGGCAGCAGCATTAAAGCTTATGCACAGTTCAGCTTGACTGGCAGTCCCTACCCAGAGGGAAGAGGGCTGAAGGAACAGAACTGAAATGACAGGAAGCGCTACAGTCAGGGCTAACTGTAGAGTGGCAGGGTTGTTCAGGATGGAACTAGCAAAGGGTATTGCAAATAAGAGTATGGTGAGGATTAGAAGGCCAAGGCAGGAGCTGGAACAGCTGGTGTTACTGCATTCCTCTCCCCAAGCCCCTTTTAATGGCACTTTGATTCTTAGAGATTCTTTTAATGTTCTCTTGGCAGAGCGGGAGATGAGACTTCGCCCCCCCGACTGGCCTCTCCCCCGCCCAGATGCCATCCATCACATTGTGGAGGACTTTCTGACAGACTGGACAGCCCCAAATGCTCACGTCCTGCCACTGAGACGCTTTCTGGAGAACTGCCTAGGCACCGACCTGCGCAATTTCTTTGCAGGTGATTATAGCAATGAGTAGAAGTGGCAGCAGGAAGAGAAGGGATGCGAGGGATGCACAACAGGAGCAATCTCTGTGTAAATAGCTAAGATCTCCCTGTGATCAGCTAGTGATTTCCCACCTCTTTGATATGCTCCCCAGGCAGTGAGAACTGCTGGTGTGTGTGTGTGTATGTTCCCAAATAACTTGTGCTCCACCAGAAAGTGTCTGCCTGCAGTCCACAGTCCCTTTTCTAGCTGCAGTTTTATCTCCTTTCCAATACCTGAATGTTCCTTTGTGTTGTTGGGTACCAGTTCTCTTCACATATTGCTGATGGGATTGTTTTCATACTGTTGAGAGGGAGTGCTGGGATGTTACACCAGAGAACTCTGCTCTGGGAACCTAATGCAGGAAAGCCACTTGGCACCCAGAGGCAAGCAATTCTGGCCTAGTAGGAAGACCACAAAGGGATAGAAACTCAAATTCAGTTCTTTTCTTTTTTTTTTYCCCCTGTCGAAGCGCAGCCTGGAGATGCCATCCTACATCTCCCAAGCTCTGCACTAAGTTGGTTACTCTGCTGGCATCCAGGGCAGGGGTGCCCGGTGGGAGACTTCTGACTCCTGTCCCTGATCCCATTTCCCTTTTGTTCRGAATGAGCTTTCCAGCACTGAAGGATTATCAAGCATAGGAATTATGAGTCTCCTTCTTTGGAGATCTTTAAAACCCGCTTGGATGCAGCCCTGTGCCACGTGCTCTAGGTGACCCTGCGTGAGCAGGGCGGTTGGACTCGATGACCTCTGAGGTCCCTTCCAACCTTCGGCATTCTATGATTCTATGATTNCTTGGATGCAGCCCTGTGCCACGTGCTCTAGGTGACCCTGCGTGAGCAGGGCAGTTGGACTCGATGACCTCTGAGGTCCCTTCCAACCTTCGGCATTCTATGATTCTATGAATTACTCTCTATAGGGTGTCTCAGCTGAGTCTGCTTTTTGGTCCTTCTCCCTGCAGAATCCTGTTTCCTGTTTGCCTTCACTCGTCAGAAGCTGCCTCCCTCCTGTCAGCAGGGATATGTGAGAATGCAGGGGCTTGTGGGCACCRCGAGACTCCGGGGCCATGCCGTGGCAGCTGGCCTGCTGGAGAACTACACTGTTACGCACTTGGCAGGTGACAGACTCCTTGGCAGCCGTGAGGGGTCACAGGACCAATTGCTACCAGATCATGCAATGCCAGTCCGTCCACTGCAGCATCTTGTTAATGCCAAGGATGAACTTTAACCTTCTCACTCCAACTGAAATCCGTAGGTGCTCTTGTGACAATATTGTAACAGAGATCTACAGCAGGACTCTTCTCTTTTCCATATGCCTTTTTCATGCCCATCCCTCCCACCGATCACAAATTGCCAAAGACCTGCTCAGATCTTGCTGTTACAAAGAGGACCAATGTGTTCTGGAGGCTAAGCCAGCAAGTCCAGTGATGCTAAGGTTTCTGCTTTGAACTTGCAGAGTTCAAAGTTGCCTGAAGACAGTGTTTATCTCACAGACCAATACGTGCAGCAGTGTCCCGAGAGGAGAGTGCAAGAGTGCCCAGAGAATTTAAAATGTCACATCCCTCTTCTGAGGCGACACGCTTGTGTTTTGCAGCAGGCTGGTGCAGACTCTGCCAACGGGGTGTTGTATGCCACGCGTCCTCGAAGATTTGCTCGTATGCTGGATCCAGAAATGGCACTCTAGGCAAACCTCACAGATAAGTGGGGTTTTTTGATTGTTTTGTTTTGTTTTGTTTTTCTCCRGCATTTGAATGGTGGCCAGTTGTGCAGCTTGAGTAGAGAGAGATGGTATTTTTTTAGTTAGAGTGTAAGCAGGGATATTTGTCATTTCCCAGAGAGGACTGCTAGGTATTAAGACCGCTCTTTCAGGGGGTTAGACTAGATGATCTCTAGAGGTCCCCCAGCCATTCTGTGGTTTCTTTTCTGTACCTTTCCCTCCACAGTGGATGAGCAGCTTGCCTAGAAAGCCTAGGACGTACTGAGAGTCGCACTGAAATTGGCCCTGCTGTCCACCCAATTCTCCCACACCAAACAACTTGAAGTGTTAGCCCCTGTGTTTTATAAAGCATGATCAGTATTTCTCCTATTTGCACTACATCCCATCAAGAAAGTTTGAGGTGGGTTTTGATGTTGTTGAAAATCTCAAACTCTATTACTTTATTTCCCCTCCAGTCACCTTGAGGTGTTAACAAGCGTTGACTGGTAGCTTGTCTGCACTTTATTGCTCCCTCTTTGTCAGCCATACATACCGGTCTGTCGCTCCCTGGTGGTTCTTTCCAAGATCTTGCACTTGTAAATCAAGAGCAGTTGAGAGCTCAACCTTGCAATGTCCCTGTGGATTCTAGGAATAGACAAGGGGCAAGACAGAACAGGCTCTTACCTCCACACACACATGCTCCAACCACTTAGTACATAAGAGAATATCCCTTTGCACTTGTGCTTACTTATACCCTGGACTGAGCTAGGGCTCTACCTTGATGTACCTCAAGCTCACGATTCTTCAAATTTGGCTGTTTCTGTGAAACCTCAGTTTATGTAAGTCTCCTGCTTCATGTTTGGAGAGGCTGGGGAACAGAGGCGGTGAGTGATATGAGAAGGGGGTTCTTGCTCCTTTTTGTGAACAGTAGACCATGCTGCTGATGCTCCTGCTACCAAAAGATCTTTTGCAGCTCTTACGTGCTGTTAAGAAAAAAAATGCCATGTCCTCAGTTGGTGCAGATCATCATCGCTCCACAAACTTTACATTCCATTCCTGCATCTCCAAGGCTGGCCCAGTGGCTCTCATGAACTCTAGTTGTTTGGCGAGTGCTAGTACGTGCTCCAACTTTGGCACCATGGGCTTCCTACTGATCCAGGAGCAGGCCAGAGCTGGTRACTCGCTGTCACCTAGAGGCCTCTTTCATTTCCTGTACGTGCTGACATGAAGAGCAGCCCTGTCGTACACAGATGCACACACCTTCTCTAAACATTTTCTCTTCCATTCTCAAATTCCCTCAAGAGATCGGAAAACTGTAAATTTTCAGCGTATGTGTTGCCTTAAATTGTGATTCTGCTTAGAAAAGCGACTGACAGAAAAGGCACCCCTGGCTCTTCCAGCATCTCCGTGTATGTCTCCAGGGCTGAACCTGCCAAGTTCCCCGTTGGAGCTCGTGGGACGGAGGTCACGGAGGAGCAAGAGGCAGGGCCCGCCTGCCGTCACTTGTCGCAGYGGGATTGCACTTTAGCGCCCGTGTCCATTGGGTTGTGCGTCGCGTGGAAGTGAATCGCTGCCTGTGGTACTTCGTTGTGTTACAGATATGTCAATATGTTTTGTATGAGGATGTTCTTCTAATGAAGTTTAAAAAAAAAAAAAAAGAAAAAGAAAAACCGTTAAAACCGTTTCAACGGTCAGCCGCGCGGGCCGTTACTCAACCGCCGCGCGCCGCCCCACGTGCCAGGGGCGCCAGCCCCAGGGGGCGCCCGTGGCGCGTCGCAGCCAATCAGCACCCAGGGCATTGCTTGCGTCACAAACAGCGCCTTCCCCGCAGGCCTATGGAGGGCAGTGAAGGACCGTGGCGCCAGCCAATGGGGTTCGTCGCCGGTGGGGGGGGGGACGACGTCACTCCGTTCCTCGGCCGGCGGCCAATCGGCTCTGCCAGCAGCGGCTCCGTGCGCCGCGGTCTTCCTGTGGCTGCAGCCAATCAGCGCGCGGGTCGCGGCGGCGCCGTGCGAACGCCCGGCCG
>NW_020456154.1:2996875-3008091 GCF_003342845.1 Nothoprocta perdicaria | reverse complement strand
GCGGGCCGTGGGGGCTGCACGGGGGCTGGTTCTGTGGGGCGGCGCGGGGCCGCGTGTCCCGTGAGBGCCGCCCGGCCGCCCCACGCCCGGCCGTGTCCCGCAGATGGCCCAGCAGCTCGTGCTCCGGCGGCTGCTGTCCCTGGCGCCCCGCGCGCTCCCGCCTCGAGCCGCCGGCAGGGCGCTGCGCACCACGGCGCGCCGCGGGAGCGCCTTCAACGTGCAGGACGGCAGCGACTTCCAGGAGCGCGTGGTCAACAACCCCAAGCCCGTCGTGGTGGATTTCCACGCACAGTAGGTGCCCGCGGGAGGGAGCTGCTTCTGCGCGTGTCTCTCGTCTCAGACGGGAATGTTTTTGCCTTGTGTTCCCGCCATGACGGCCCTTTGGGTGCCTTGTGCCTTCCCTTGGTGCCCTGCCGGTCACCTCTTTGGCTTCAGGGCTTTGGTGGTTAGAAGGGGTTTGTCTTGTTTGAGCTGCCTCTGCAGGGAGATCCGTGAGGTCTCGCCTGTCTTGCATCTTTGCAGTATGGCCCTGCTGGTATTTAAAAACATGAAAAGCCAAGAAAATGCTCCGGGGGGCAGCACAGTGGTGCCTTCAGAGTGTTCAAATGTCGCCTTGGTCTGAGCATTTCAACATCCAAAAGAAAAAAAAACCCTCAGGACTGAGGAATTCCYATGTCTCTGTGCACCCCCTTACCTCACCTTTCAAGAGGCGACACAAACAGACAGACACGTAGGCGCCTCACGTGTTTTCATCGTGCCGGTGCAGCTCACGSGCGAGGAGGAATGAGCCTGGCAGCGCTTGCAGCCCCAGCTTGTTCCGTGGCTCCCTCCTCCATAGAGCTGCCGGCTGGTTACGGCAAATACCCTCATGAATTCCACACCAGGAAAGCTGTGCCCGCTGTCCGGTCCTCTCTTACTGCTCCTTTTATTACCTTCAGCTTGTTTTTTTAGGTATTCCTCAGTATTCCCCTTACAAGAATGAGTAGCTGGGAAGTATCAAGCCGCCCTGAATGACCCTGTTGTGTTTTCCCATTTTTTTTTTAATGCTGCCCTTGGAGCAGGGCTGTTGACAGCAAAAGCCTTTGTCGGTAGCAGCCCTGCGATGCCAGCGGGAGCATTTGCCATCAGTAAAGATTTTGCCATCCTCTTGCCAGTAAAAATACACCTAGATGTAAGCTGTGGGATTAAGGAAATGGGATTATCTTTGTTTTCCTAGGTAATTTGCTAGTCCTACGTTGCTGATATCTGAGCCTGTTGTGGCAGATTCTGGGCAAGCAGCGAAAATCAGCCCAAGAACTTGCACTTGCAACAGAGCAAACGGGCAGACTGGAATGAATGGGAACTGGGATCGGCCAAGGAGAGCAGGGCAGACCGAGAGCCTGGGTCTGACGTGGAGAGAATCTGGCAAGGAGCAAAGCTCAGCAGTGCTTCCACTTTAAATAGTAATTGAAGAAAATAAAAGCAAAAGCATAAGAGCATTTTGAGCTTTAACACATATTTTCTGAAACGAAATAAGCTTACGCCTTCCTGAGTGGTGCGGTCAGTGGAGGCAATGAATGTTTTCTGTGCACAGAGCCCTGCAGACTCTGCTGCCACTGCGCTTTGCTTTGGAGTAGGTAATCTTCCCTTTAACCAGTGCTGCATCTTTGCAATTTTTGCGGCTAAAGGGGCATTTTTTGCACACCCTGCAGTTACTATGGAGGCCGGATCAGAGGCCAGGGCTGGTGTGGGCTGCTGCCCCGTGTGGGAGCACTGGTAGGACCCTCTGGTGGGCAGATAAGCGCAGGGAAGGGAGGAAAGGGAGGCCCCCTTAGCCGGATGGAGCAGAGCTTGATGTGATTGAAGTGGCATCCAAAGCACCTGGGCAGTGAAAGGGATGCTGCATAGCGACCTCCTCCTTCTCTCACCTCTGTGGTAAACYACAACTACAAAAGATGTTTGTAGGAACAGTGTTGCGGGCTTAACTTTTGAACGGCAGGGCTGCGGGGGGGCTGGTTAATGYTTACCTTTAGTGTTTACGTCCTAGCGCCGTGGCACGAAGGTCAGGTTGGACACAGGAGGGCAAGTGGTGCTGAAGGCACCGGGCTCTGCTGGGGCTGCCCCGTTCTTACTTCATCTGACGCCTGCCCTCCTCTTCCTCGCCCAGGTGGTGCGGGCCCTGCAAGATCCTCGGCCCCCGGCTGGAGAAGATGGTGGCCAAGCAGGAGGGGAAGGTGCTGATGGCCAAGGTGGACATCGATGACCACACGGACCTTGCTATTGAGTACGAGGTAGGGGGCGAGGATCGCGGGCCCCTCTGCGCTGCTGACACAGATCGTGTCGCCTCGGGCTGGGCCGTGGCCGCGCGGCGGCGGCCTTGCCAGGGAGAGGAGCCCCGGGTTGCTGATTCTTGGGGCACTTGTTATTCAGAGGCTCTCGCTGCGTGACCCTCTCCCAGGCCCGCTGCTGTGTTCAGCATCCTCACCTCTCACCGCAGAAACACGGCCCTCTGGCCTTGCAGAAGTGCCTTAACATGAGGCTGCCTGTGCCCAGGGAGCTTGTAGCGTACGTAGAGCTTCACTGTGTCCATGGGCTGCCCAGGTGTGAGGCAGGGTGTGGGTTAACAAGCTCAGCCTTTACCTCTTTTTCTGTTYCCATGTAAGTGTAGGCAGTTTAAGAAATCAGAACATCTCCTGGAAGRCTCACCTAGTCCCTGCTCTCTCCTCTTGTAAACCACTGCTCAGCCTACGGAGATGAGACCTCTCGCTGCCACCAGGGAAGAGCCTAGATATCCCTTGCATGTCACCCAGCTAGGAACTGCTCCCTCTCCTTAGGTGGCGTCCTGTTCCCGGGGCTGAGGCTGGCGCAGGAAGCTCCTCCGTTGACTCAGCAGCCCCAACTTGCTTGTGAGCAAGCTGCTGCTTTGCGTAGCCTGGAGGGGACGTGCTGTGCTCTTCCCATACCCTGCAGTGCCGAGAAAAAGGAGGAAGCTGAAGCAGCTCGTTCCCTCCCACTCTTTCCCAAGCAGAACTCGCTGCCTGCGCCGCCCCAGCAGCTGCCCCCACACGGGAGGATGCAGCTTCCACACGTGGGGTGCGGGAAGTACCGATGGTGCCCTYGGCACCATAGGATTTGGCGCTCTAGGAGCTCAGCCGCCGCTGCCTTAACAGGGCCCCCTGCCTCCGTGCTCAGGGTGACAGTGAGGACAGGCCGAGGAGGCAGAGATTGTTTCAGCGAGGGTCTCACTAGCAACTGTCCTATGTAAGGAGAAGAGAGTGGAGATTATTAGCTTAACTCTTTTATTGTTCCAAGCCTTCCTGTAGGTGGAATTAGCTCGGATTACAAGAGGATAATCTCAGAGACTGGAAAACAGCAAATAGAGTGCATGAATGTAAAGAGAGGTCTTTAAAAAGCCTGGAAGTTGTTCTGTTCTGTAGTGCTGATTACACTGTTCAGCACCACATGCACTTTGACAAGGTGCAGCGCTCGCTCACTGCCATGCCCTGCCCKGTGTGTACACGGAGCTGCAGGTTCTGCCTGTACAGGCTCCCGCCGTGCTGAGGTAGGTGCAGGGGTAGGTGCCAGGCCTTGGGGAAGGGCTGGCCTCCAGCAACCCCTTCAGGAGCATTAAACCCCAACACAGCAAACTGTGGTTTTGCAGCACAGCTGAACCCTCTGCTCTCCGAGTGACACCTCGTGTTTTCCAGTGTCCCCAATGAGATAGCCACAAATAGTTAGGGGTAAAGGAGAATTATTTTTTATCTGGTCATTGTAATTCAGGGTGTCCTTTTCATGCCAGAACTTTGATTCCCAGTCTGTATCACACTGACAAATGCTTGGATTTGCTCCTTCTTCTGGGAAGTTGCCTGGGAAGATACTAGGTGAGGATCAAAAACGGGCCAAAGATGGTATTTGGAAGAGATGAAGAAGGCCAAAAAGGCATTTTTTTTTTAAGCTTTTCCACCTGAGASCAGATGAGGCAGTTTTCATCTTGGAGGTTTTCAGTGTCCCTGCCCCCCATAACTGCCCTGCTGGCTGCCAGGAAGTCTCCTCCCGCCCGTGCTTATTCCCAGCCCACGTGCGGAGCCCGGCTCGCTGCCGCGTTGCACAACAGCCTCTCCAGCGGATTCACCAGCACGGGAGGAGGAAGGGAAAAGGGGAGAGACCCCCGGGGCCTGAGGAATCTCTGCGCATTCCTTCTCTCGCCGCCTGCCTGCCCTTGGCTCCGGGCTGCCCAGCGCAAGGCGCAGACACATTTGCTGCTGCTGGAGACACCCTGGGCACCCTTCCCTGTCCTGAAGGACAGCCCTCAAGGACTGTCCTTCCCCTGGGGATTCCTACACCCTTTATCTAACACCTCTAATCTCTGACTGTGGCCTTTTCCCACTCTCCCACCCTGCTCTTGCCCTGAAAGCTGAAAAGGATAAGGAATCCTTTTGTTTCATCTGCTTTCTCTTAAAATCCCTTTAATTTTTATTTTGCATTTCTTTTAAAATCAGTTAAATTTGTATTTTTGTCTTGGCCTGTTGCCCTGTGCATGTCCAGTGAGAAAGAGCAGTCCCTTCTGCTGCGGTTTTGCCTCGCAGACCTCAGGGAGCCCTGGTGGACACAGGGGCAGTCGTTCATCAGCAGAGCTCATTCTTGTTGGGAGTTTTATGTCCGGTTCCTAAACATGGGTGAAATCCTCCCCCCTTCCCAGATATGTAGGATCTGARTTAGTACAAAGACCTCAGCTTTGGCTGGGAAAGAATTCCCTTGGAAGAAGTACTACCAGGAACAGCCTACATGGTTTAGTTTATTTCATTTATTATTTTTATTTTCCTTTATGTTTTCAGGGCTGATCAACAGCAGCYTGACCTTTTCTCTAGAAATGTTATGGAGATTTTTTGGTTTCGTTTTTGTTTGTTTGTTTTTGGTTTCAGTGCAGATTGGATCCAAAAAGAGGAGAAAAACAACAGCAGCAGCAAAAAAAAGCTGCAAGTTTTCTGTGTTTTAGAAATCCCCAGTGCCATTTGCTTCCCAAGCCCCAAACCCAAGTACCTGCTCCATTGATGGGCTGCCTCTTCTGTAGCTGGCGAGAGGGATCACAGATGCTCTCACAAATGTCATTTTTTCTGAGCATCAACCAGGAGCTCTCAGGGTCCTGGTGCCAGCTCTACAGCCTCAATCCCCAGGCCCATTTGCCAGCATTTCCACACTGCTCTGAGGAAGGGGAACTGAGCCCYGTGCGGGGCTTCCAGCTCCACGGTGCCCTGTTTTGAAGCCCTTCAGACTGTTGAGCTTTTTCTGTGGCWGTTGAAAAGCAGAGGATGGAGCCGGGTCCCGGGCACAGGGGCTGCTGCTGCTCGGCCCGGCTCACGGCAGGAGTTGAAGGGAGTAAGTCAGGAAGGAGCTGGAGGGCCTCTGTGTAGCGCAGTGTAACCCCACAACCCAGCATTATCTGGGCTCCTCCGGTGCTCTGGAGTTTCATCTCTGCCTCACCTGGCCTAGTGCTGTGTCTTGTGGCACAGCCCTTAATGCTGCTGGTTGGATACACTATTTTTGGGTGGAGCTGGCACGACTGCTTTTTATTACCCCACTGARCAAACCAGAGGGGAGCTTTGGGGTACGTTCTCACTCCAGGAGAGGAGGCGCCGGTCCCATGCAGTCCTTGCGCTGCTGGACTTCTTGTGTCTAAAATAAGTGCGTGTGTGAGCAGCTCTGGAGTGCCAGTTCTCCCCGTGTGCTGCAGCCAGTCACTAGGAGGAGCTGAAGAACCTGCCTTGCACCAGGACCAGACGTGGTGGCAGAAGCGCCAGCGCTGCCATCCTGTCAAATTAGGCTGCACAAAGCCCTGGAGACCCAGGGAACCAGGCTGGACAGGCCAGTTAAGATGGAGTAGAAACGGAAGAACAAAATGTCCCTTTCATCTCCAACTGCTGATGGGCCCAGCGCCAGCTCTCCGGAGGGTTTCCTGCGGGAAGGATTTGGGAGCATGGCAGATCCCTGCTGGAGCAGAGCGGAGGACAGCTGGGAGCGTAGGAGGGAAGAGGCCTTGCAGGCTGGCGGACAGGCGGGGTGTGGGTAGGACGTGCTTCAGGAGAGAAATGTGTGGGGTAACAGGGCACGGAGCCCGTGGGGCTGCAGCTGCCCCCCAGAAACACAAGCAGGTCTCTTCCCTCATGCAGCCCTGAGCTCTGGCTGCCCCTCTGGGATGTGTCCGCAGGGTCCCGTGGTTCTCTGGTTGTTGTCCGCTCAGCAAGTCCCTGGGGAGCATTGTCATTTCCACTGCTGTTCTCTTGGGTAATTCCCGGGAAATTTTGTTCTGAACTAAAATAGTAGCACGTGGAGCTCTGCAGCTGCCGGCTCTCTGCGGCTGAAGGGATTTCTCCCTTTTTGTCTAATTGCCAGGGGTGGGCAGCGGCAGCCACTGAAATGTGAAGTGCTGGAAGGAAAGATGGGTGGAAGGGGTTGTTGCTGCCGTGGTAGGATAGGCGGGAAACTGCCTGCTCGGAGATGGGCGGGAGCCATCCTCCAGCTCCCGTCCTGGCTGGAGAAAAAGACGAGTCTGGTACCAGCCCAGCCATAAAATGTCCAAAGATTGTGGATGAGCAGCGTCCTCGAGAGAGCTGCTACAGACTGGGTTTGAAAGCTTCAATGGGAAGCCTGAAAGGAGGRGAGGGATTTGTACTGGAGGGGACCAAATCTGTTTTAATTTTATGTATATATATTTTTTTCTTTTAAATGTTGTGGCTTAAACTAGGGAAGGTTGCACAGTCTTAACCTGAGCAGTGTTACTTAAATCAACACAGAGATAAGGCTGCAGAGAGAAGAGCATGGAGCCTCCTGCCTTCGAGGAGAACAAGTTACCCTTGGGCAGTGAACAGTCTCTCTCTAACAGAGAGTCCGGAGAGGGTTGAATTTGTAGCTTGCTTTCACTAAAAAGCCTTTAGCCATAGCAAGTGAAGTCCTGGAAGTGGAAAGGTCTTACCTACAAACACCTGGAAAAGTTTTACCTACCAACACCCTTTCCTGTTTCCCTGTGCCCGGCAGTTGCCGTGCCTGCAGTGAAGGGTCTTTGCAGAGCTCCCTTCGGGGCGCGGGTGCCGCGGGCTCCTCGCGGCCTTCGCTCACACACCTTTCTGCCTCCCTCCTTCCCCAGGTGTCAGCGGTGCCCACCGTGCTCGCCATGAAGAACGGGGATGTGGTGGATAAGTTTGTGGGGATAAAAGACGAGGATCAGCTGGAAGCATTCCTCAAGAAACTCATCGGACCCTGAAGTAAAAAGGTGGCTGTAGCTCTGCCTCTGGACGCGTCCATGTCACGCGTTCCCTGCCCGGGAGAGCAGAGGGCGCATGACCTGCCCGCCTTGTAAAACCTGGGGTTTTGTTCAATTTGGGGGTCTTAGGAGATGGACAGTGTTGTAACCTTCGCACTCCCCCCTTCTCTCCGGCAGCAGCAGTTGCAGGAGGCGCTGAGGAGCGCGGCCGCTCATTCCCCAAGGCAAGAGTGCAGCTGGAATCAGGAGGCCTCCCCTTTATCAGCAAAGGGCTGACGTGGGGCCCTGCTGCTGAGCTGGAGGAATGTTTTTTCCCTTTGCCTAGTGTCAGATAGCCCCGAGCAGAGGGCAGTGACTCCCTGGCAGACGTGCACACATACCTGCCCTGGGTGGGTTTGTTTAAAGCTGAGAATGCGTCTGTGAAACCTGCGCCCTTGTCCCTCTGTCCTCATGTTGCTGGGGCACGTAGGAGCCTCCTGCAGATCTAGGCGCTCCTCTCTTTTATAAGAGGAAACAGAGAAGTGTTTTGTGGGTCTCCTTTTGTAGGTCTGTAATAAAGAGAACTTTATTGGTCACTTCTGTATACTTGGAGAATAAAACTCGATTCTCTGGAAGCCTGGGAAAGCCCCCTTGTCTCTGCAGGGGTGAGAAGGGAAATAAGCAGAGCAGTGGCTTATTTCCCAGCATGGGTTGGGAGAGTGCAGCTTAGGCTTTGAGACACTCCCCTAGCCTAAAACGTAATGTTCTTAAAAACAAATAAGTGGATTATTTTACAGGGCTTCTGATGCCGCTTCTCCGACTTCCCAGCCTGATCAGACCCCCTGTTGGTGCTGCTGAATCCAGGACTCCGGAGAAAGGACCCTCCTGTGTRCAGAGGAACACGGGCCCGTTGCGCCCAGCAGCCCCGCTCAGCAGCAGCCCCGACCCACACGCGCTGGGTTTGCTTTCCTCGGGCCTCTCCTGCGTGAGGAGCGCGAGAGCCGCCCGCTCCCTTGTGTGAATAATTAAATGTGCTCACACAGGTGAGCCGTGCCGAGGGGCAGCCTTCCCATCTTGATTGCCTTGACCTTTAGACCAAGGAGTAAGACTGTGCTCACAGCAGCAGCAGCCTTCAGCCCTCCCCTCCCCTCCTCCTGTCCTGTCAACCTGAATTTTGGGTGTTTTCTGTTTCCCCCTGCAGTGCCCCATTCCAAGCCTCCTCTTGCACCTGCAGGCAGAGCACAAGGCCAGGGCTGGTGCTCGTTAYAATACTTAACTTCAGGTGACTTACCTAAGATGCATGAGAACACTGTACATGCTTCATAACCATGTAAAAGCCCTTTCCCTGTTCCTGTTCCTGCTTCTGTTTCTCTTCAGTCGCTTTTAACGCTGGTTTGGCTCAGCTCATTCTGCCTCTCTGGCAAGAGGCTGGTTGTTACAAGCCGCAAGGCAACTTTTTCTGCACCTTTCCCATAACCATTTAAGGAAGGGAGGGGAATGGGGCTCTAGGTCTTAGGTGTTACGCTGCAACCGCAGTGCAACAGCCATTGGTGTTCTGAGCAGCTTCCCTTACCTTGGGCACCGTGGGGCCTGGACAAGAGTGAAACCAGTGCTGGTTGCCCTAAAGGGGGTCCCTTGTGGAGAGCTCCAGGCTGAGCTGCCCCCCCGGCAYGTCGCTGACCCAAAATACTGCTGGACGTGGTGCCACTCGGAGGTGATTCAGCAAAGCCCTGGTGGTCAGTTGTGAGCAGTTAAAATAACACTGTGTTTTGGAGACCACCAAAGCTACGCAGCTGGTGTCCTGCTCGTGCTGCAGGCCCGGCACTTTGCGGTTCAGCTCGGYGTTCCTGCTTCGTAAACACCGATAGCGCAGCCTGCCGCCGTTTTCCTGTGCAGGCAGCAGGAGCGGGGGAACAGCGTCACACACCCRACAATAGTCAACTTTCATGCCTCGCCATCCCACAGAACAGGAAAAAACATAGTGGCTTTGCATTGTGCGTATAAGAGACAGTATAATTTAGCTATATKATCACTTCCTTCTGAGGAAAAGCGCAGCTAATGTGGCGTTCAGCTATTTAAGCACCAGCACAATTTAGAACAGGCTGCATGAAAAACACAAAGTGTTTCTCTGAGATAAATACTGAAGACCCACATCGACGGTGAAAAACCCCTCCAAAACAACGTAACTGGTGGAGAGGAGAAGGGAGTTCTGGAGCACCTTCAGATTCCCTGAGGGATTTGCAAAATTTTCACTGTGATACAGGATTTTAAAAGTGCAAAACTGTTTTCTGCAGGAAGATGTTAATTCAAATCCCTGTTTGGTGTCTGCTGAGGGAGKCTTTGAGGATTTAAACAGCTGCTGCTAGTAACATGTTAGTGGGAAGCAGTACAAGCAGTGTATTAATACAGAAATAAAAAGAGGGGCCTTATAAAGCCATTTCATGTCACCTGAATGTCACATTGGTCATTCCTGAACGGGCCAATGTAATAAGTTATGTCTCAATCATGGTCACTTCTTTCCTGGTCAGTTGTTGAAATGTTTTCTTTGTTCTTGTTCTGGCAAGGATGCAGTTTTACTTTTTTTTTTTTTTTTTTCTCTCTGAGTTAAACACGGCTAATGTTCCTCCGGTCTGTTAAACATTTACCTCCTTGCCGCCCAGGAGCGCCTGCATTACAACACTGCTCTCTGCTCCTCATGTTCCTGGCTGCTCTTCTAAGAATGTGCGGCAGCTGGTGCCTTCCCAGGGGGGAAAGCCGAAACCAAACCCGCTTCGTGCTCCCCGGTGCCTTCCGAACCCCGCACCGAGACCCCCTGCGCCCGGCCCGTGCCTTGGTGCTCGTGCTCCTGCCAGAGGGGCCTGAATTGCAGGCGGTGGGAGGTTTCCTCTTCGTTTCTGTTGGCTCGCGTGCAGCCCCGGCGYGGCGGCTCCTTTCTTGCGCCCTTCCAGAGGCCGCAGGGCGGGAGATCCGTGCTGCCCTTCCCGCCGGCTGTGCCAAGCGGCGGCCCGAAGAACRGCTGGGTGGACGGGAGCGTTCCGGTTGCCTGATGTGCGCGGAGTCTGCTCCCCACAGAGGCGCACGCGGCTTCCGTGGGGCCRGGTTTGGTGCCAGTCGGGTAGGGCCTCAGCTCTCTGCACACCGGAGACTGGCAGCAAATCCCTGGCTTTATCGTACCACTCCTCCCAGGTAAGGAAGGAAAGGAGTATCCATCCCATGTGAGCAGGGAAACRGCCGCCACCAGTGCAGCACTAACCTAATCTAACTAACTAAACCAACCTGTTTGATGCCACATCTTGGTAGCCACTGAGGGTGGTTTTTTTCCTTTTTTTTCAATTAGTAATTATAGGATTCAGAGAGAACTGGCAATTAAATTTCAAACCCTGCAAGATTTATTAGCAGAAGTGTTAAGCTCAGTGTTCAAAAGTGTTTCTGAGTCGTGTTAAAAAGCCACTGAAGCTACCCATAAGTTAAAGAATAACAAGCTGTAGTCTCATAATTTGGGGGGACTGCAATGTTCTAAGCAATAAAAAGATAAGATAAATTATCAAAGTCCATAAAGAAATGGAAATAATCATTACACAGCTCCATCCTTTTTACCTGCCACTCCGACCCACCCGGGATCGAGTCCGTCAGGGTACATCCRTCCATCCCTCTTGGCAGTGCAAGAACAAAAGGAAAGGTAGGAAAGGTCCAGGTGTCCCAGGCAGCTCCAGAGCGGTGCCCCAGCACCGCTGTCCTGCTCTGCTTCTCAAGGGCGCTCAGGTCACTTGTCACCCTCGTSGTTTTTCTGACTCTGCAGCTTTCTAAGTCCACTAACACTTTCCCTCTTAAAACATCCTCATAGGCAAAAACTGGAGGCTGCAACTGCCAGTGCTGTGGTTGTAGATGAGTGTGATGCCAGAAGGGGTTGCTGTGCTGAGCAATACCTGTTCCCTCCCCCGTCTCGTGCCTCATGCCCTGGGCTATGAGTTCAGAGAGGAAGCAGGGAGCAGTTGCTTTC
>NW_020456154.1:2891900-2996655 GCF_003342845.1 Nothoprocta perdicaria | reverse complement strand
CCTCTCCTCTCCTCTCCTCTCCTCTCCTCCTAGAGCAGCCAAATGGGGGGAAACGGGACCTCTAAAAACCCTGAAAGCGTGCCCCCCACCACCACAGCCACCTCCCAGTGGTATTGGAGCAAGGAGAAACCCCATGACAGCCTCCTGTGGATGCTGATGCTGAGAGCTCCCTGATGGGGACTGCAACTGGGGGACCAGTGCCCCCATGGAGAGGCCAGAGTTGGGGACAGTAGAGCAGCTCTTTCCAATGGGCAGGTAGCACGGACGGCTGTCAATAACAAGGCTCTGCTCTAGGGCAGCCCCCAACCTCCTGCGTGGACCTCCCAGACTCTGGGAGTCAAAACAGCCCATTAAAAATACACTAGAACTGACTGACTTCTCTTCAGGGCATGCAGCTTCTGTGGAGAAATGCTGTTGAATATACATATACATATATATATGTATATATGTTTATGCACACACACATGTTGTAGCTGCTGATGAACAAAGATTTGACCCCATCTGTTGCTCATCCCTCAGGGGCAGGCTGAGTTTCTGGCACCCTTCTTGGTCCTCACTGCTAGTTCCCCAGCTGCAAGCGGCACCCCCAGCTCCATCCCTCCTCTGCCTGGAGAAGCAGTTGAGTAATCCTGTAAAACAGGAAATTTTTGCAACGAGAGGCCTTAAAAAAACATCCGCCTCAATTTGTCCAGAAGGTACAAAATGCATCCGAGATTTTGCTTTCTGCAGATGACGGTGACCTCAGGCCTCCCAAGCGGCTGCAGCTCCTCTGTGCCGGTGCCTGCAGGAAAGGGGGCAAAAGGGGACGAGTCTTAACCAGCTCTGCACAAGGAGCTTCATGGCCCTGGGATGGAGAGGAGCTGCGACCCCCGAGGCTTCACCCCAAGGCAGTAACGCTTCCCCTTGGGGCCCATGGCCGTGGGCACAGGAATTGCCAAGCTCCCGTCCCTGGGGCAGCCCCCGTGTTGTGGCATGTTGCAGTGCACAGGTAACCTGGCCAGCACAGCAGAGTGATGTAAATGGAGGGCTGTACCGCTTGCAAGTTGTGACGTGCCTTCCACTATTYATACAAYATTGTTTTGCTTTAATCTGGCTTTTTAAGTAAATTGTCAAAACCCTTTCTGTTCACTAGCAGTCTTTTCCTTTTTTTTTTTTTTTTTTTTTAAACTGCAAGTTTCATGTTTCAAAGCTTAGCTAGTGGTGAGTGATGGTGAAAAGCCCCGTTTGCAGTGACTTTTTGTTCCATGTCGGCATTGTTCATGCAGACGTGGTTGTTTTCTTTTCACCCTGGCATAGCTCAGGAGTGACTGCATGCTCTTAGCTCAAACTTTCTAAAAATACCCACCCGTGAGGAGAGATTCTGCACGGCAGCGTTCAGACCAYGAGACCAATGCTTTGGAAAAGAGGGTGCTGCCGGCAGCATGCAGACTATTCTGTCCTGCAAGCAGCAGAGCGAGCGGGACTGTGTGTTCTCCAGAGAGTATTTGCAGAGCTTTGGGTTTGCTTTGGGTTTGCTTGGGTTAGCTTTGGGTCTCGTTGGGGCGCAGGGAGCTGAAGGAGTGGCTGTATTCAGGTTACAGGGGAAGTCCAAGGAGTGCCCGTAGAGCCAAGGGGAAATCTGTGTGCAGGGAGGCCGTGGGGTGACTCAGAACCGTGAAGAGAAGCACCTCCTGCMGCGTGGAGAAGCGGGCCTGAAGGCCGAGCCCGCTCCCCAGCAGAAGCTGGTGTTAACAACCACATCCTCTTCTCTGAGGCTGAGAAGAGCCTGCAGGGAGAGAGCAAGGATGAAGCAGAGAATAAATCACACACACGACAAATTCCAGGAAAACACGGGGAAACTCCTTTTTGTCCTTCCCCTGGCTGATTGCAGGAAGCTCCCCAGGTGATGGCTTTGGCAGCTGCTGCCACAGGAGACCTTATTGTTCCGTGCTCACAGTTTTACAGTCTTGCCAGTTTTTGGCAGGAAACTATACAACAAAACCACCTAGTTCTTCTTTCTTGCTCTCCGTCTTTGCTCTCAAGGGGCTGATGCTTTGGTTTATCTCTTTCATTACTCATGACCTGCGGTGATCCAGCTTCCTTTTCCCAGCCTGGCCAAGTCTGATGGGCTTCACTCCAAGATCCTGGCAGAAGCACAGACAATTTTCCTTAGACCTCAGACAATACTAAACATTAGCACTCTCAAGCCTCTCACTGCATTTCTAATGCTACAACTATGTGGTTACCCAGCACGCCAACCCCCTTGTACCTGTCTAGTTTGTGTTTAGTTCTTGTTCCCTTTTCTCTGACATGAGACTCAAGTTCTGTTCCCAATTCAGGTTTCCTCAGTGACACTCATGACACTCAGAGGAAGCACATTTTGCATCTRTTGACCTGTCTGGCAGAGCACAGAGGGCCAGAAGGTGACAGCACCTCTGATACTGAAGGAAAAGGGAATGTGAGGGACCTGTCACTACAGGTTACATCAYAGTCTGCGTCCTGGAAACTTGAAACATGAAGCTGTGTTTGTGTGCAGACCTCTTGAGTTGCTGTCACCTCCCTGTTCTGCTTCTTCCTCCAGATGCTGTGTCTCCCCACACCACCACAGTGCTCAGCCTGCAGCCACCAGCATGCGGCTGACCCAAGGACACCATCTCCAGCCCTGTCCTTTCTAGCCTGCAGCCTGGGACACTGTGACTGAGCTCATACACTGTTAAATCCTGAACCTCTTCCCTTGCCTCTTCTTTTTTCTTCCCCTTCCCTGGGTTTTACAGGGCCAGGAATGAAGGTCACATCCCCTCTGAGGCATTTGCAGGGACGAGGGCTGCGCGCTGAAGTCTGCCCTCATTAAATGCCCCCACCGCCACCATGGAGCTGGCAGAGCAAGCAGGTTGGCATGCCACCAGTTTTGCTAAGGTTTCCAGTGGTAGGGCTGAGGTTTGGCACCAGGTGGATGCATCTGCTGCTGCAATCTCACCTGGAGAGGGCCTGGCTGAGCTCCAGTGCTCTCCACGCACACTGGTGCCTGTGATCTCACAGGGTGTTGCAAGCGCTGTCTGGGCGCAATCAGCCCACGTTGAGGGAGCTGATTCAGTTTAGAGTGTCTGCAAGGAAAACTCACACGTGATTCAGTTTGGGGTGTCTCTCTTTTGGCCGAGTCAGGTCTTATCCCAGTTTCTCCGTGCTATTCTTTGGCGGGGGGGAAGGAGGAGGCCCAAAGCAGCTGGGCAGAGACCTCCATCGTCAACGTGACRTCTCTTGATATCATCTCCTAACACGCTGACACAGGTACAGCAGCAGGGGCAGGGTGCAAAAACCAGTARCGTCCGCTTCCCAGAAAAGGTGAACCGGCCCTCCCCAGACAGGAGGATCTGCGGGCACTTGGAAAAACACCCTGCTGGTCTGGGCACGGCCTGCCTGCCTTCAACACTCCTGCCTCCTTCAACACTGTGTGGGTAGGTGGGGCAGGCGGGAAAGCCTGTGGGGTTTTTGCACCTTGCCTGCGGCGCTGGCAGGGCCGCTGGCGCTCCCAACCCGCTGGAATACGCCACCGGATACTTCCTGTTGGCGCACGCCCTCAGGGCAGGCGTTTCCAGAGCTCCGCTCCCTTTTCGGCCCTGTGCTAAGCTAACAGATGGGCCATCCCAGAGGAGCGCTTTGGAAAACTGCTTCCCGAGTGCCAGGGGGCAGGCCTTGAGGGCCGGCTCCCGACCTCCATCCAACAGGCGCCTCTCTGCAGCCCTCGGGAAGGACACGGCCCGGGGCAGCTCCTCACGGCTGCCAGGGGTCGGGTGCCCYGTTGCTGCTCTGCCCCCTTCGCCAGGGCGAGCTGGGGCCGGGGGGATGGGACAGGAAGACCCTCGTTATTCAGGGCTTGCTAATTAGACGGGAATGTTATCTCCAGCCCAGATGTCAGCGCTGACCTCCCGCTAACCCCCGCCTGGAAATCAAAACAGACATGACTCGGTTTGTTTTAAAAAAAAAAAATATATATATATATATATATATATATAAAAAAATAAGCGTTGGGGGTCAGGCGGGAAAATGTGGCGCCAGGGGTCTGGCTGGGCAGGGAGGATGGCACGTGGGCAGATGAGCCCTGAGGGATACGCTGAGCTGCGGGGTGGGAGGGGACGGGCAACCCTGCCCTGCGCAGGTCCCCATGGCTTCTGGTGGCTGCACACACGTTTCGGGTCCTCTGATCCATTCCCGGGAACGGTGAMGGTGCAGGATGGCTCCGACCTTCACCAGAGGTGACTCTCCATCCCACCCAGCTGGGCGTGGTGGATCCAGAGGTCGGACTGCAGGGTAGGCTGGGACGAGTTCCAGTTTTGCCTCCATGCCCTTCTCTGGAATTGGCCAAAAGGTCACAGTAGGAGATTCTGACCCCTGGAACGAGCTCGGTGGTTCAAACCKGACCTGACTTTCTCCTGCCCACACCACCTAACACAGGTGGTGTCTCCACCCTCCRCTTCCAAGTTTTTTGAGGCTCAAGGGAGCTGCGTGATATGAACAGTCAGTGCTTTTTGTCCTTGGTTTGTTGGAAAAATTTATTGTATCACCTTTCTATAATAACCTCTTACAGAGGAGGATCAAACTTTAACCTGCTCTGAACTGAGCCAGGCCTTTGAGCACCTCACCCATCATTACGCAGATTTATATCTTAGTTTCACAAGGAAGAGCTGCTCTGTTTTCTTCCCCTTTGTAAGCCYATAGCTCTGGCTTTGCTCTGAACACCAAGGAGGCCTCTAGCCACAATCCCTCAACCCTCTCTGATAAATATTCAGGTATCCCGAGGCCATAGCACCTTAATACAGAAACCTGATGGCTCCATTCCTGCACCAAAAGGAGAAGTGGATGTGAACAGCTGAGCACCAGTGCTCTCACTCTTCCTGTTGCTGCCTCTTCCTGGTCTGTAACTTAGCTTGGCAGTACGTGTGCCCGTACATAATACAAGGCAGCTGCTGGTCTGGGCTTAACCATACCCTGCCTAATSTGTCTAGACTGCACAAAGAAGAGTCTGGCCCTTAGTACCTAAGTGCCCTGGGTCCTCTGTCCTGGGAGGTGCAAGGACACCTCCTCACAGRCTTCTGGCTTGCTAAGAGGGGCGGACTCAGAGTGCACACTCAGCTGACGGCACCGAGATGCCCTGTCCCTGCTTCCCTCCTCCTGCCTGCAGATCATGTCTGTGACCTGTTTTGTTAGCTTCGTTATCTGAGGTCTTGCCTCCCTGCTTAGTCSTTCTTGCTGTGTATTTCCTGAATCCAGAGCTTAGAGTTCTTAACCTTCCCCATTCCCCATCTTTTATAAGGAATCCAGGGGAATAGCTCATCATGCCACATTCAACAGTTCTGACAAGGGTGGAGGATCCTGATACTGYGAGTGCCCCCACTGATTTGCATTTACCTACCCTCATCCCCATACAGCAAGTAGGTAGAGGCCTTCTTTCTCAGTCTCCTCCTTTCCAAAGTGTTTGCCTTGTCCATGAGCAATGAGTGTGGGCTTTTTTTGCCTACACTGTAAAGATGGTACCTCACAGTTATGACATCATGGTAGTTCTGCACTGCCCTCCGGCAGCATCAGCAGAGCAGAGCACCATTTCTGTCATCCCATCTTTTGTCTTGCAGTCCCAGCTACCGCCTGGTACACSCGCTCTCCCTGTGCCTCACACTTACTGAAGCAGAGTAATAACTRAGAGGTGAGTAATTGAGAAGCTACCTGACCAGATTTAGACCTGACTGTAAACATCTTCTCCRGTAACAATGCGAAGGAGGATCCGTGTTTGCCGAGATACGGAGCCACTGAAGGAGAAGGATGATACACAGGCGTCCCTGGGTGTTCCTATGGAAGGCATTCATGCAACACAAATATAATACAACTCCACAGCAGAAGCCAGCACGGCTCCACAGGACTCCGATTCAGGGAATTTACACCCACGTTTATCAGCGGGACTTGTGAGATAGTATTGACATGTTAGGTGCGTGCACTGGCTCTGATAGCGTGACCATGCCTCTAATGCACTTAGCATGCACTCGCACAAACACTCRTACGGCGCATACATGCATGCACACACGCCCTGAGAAAAGCACTCACAAGGACACGTGCTTATATGGGTAGGCAGAAACACCTGTTCTCCTCCAGGAAATGGGATGGGCAGCTCCTCAGGCTGTTTCAGGATGGTCCTGCGTKTTTGCAAGAGAGAGATCAACAAGTAGGGTAGCTCTAGGGAATGACCATTAAGCTGGCCAGTGGAAAAGCATCTGATCTGTAAGGAGATGGGTTTGTTTGGCTTACAGAGGAGAAAGTTAGCTGGGGGAAGGGATCTACCACCATTTTCTCCTACCCAAAGCAGGGTGATAGAGAAGCTAGTCAAAACTGTAGTCAGAGGCAGTCAGCGAAAGCACAAGAGACAACAACACAGAGATCACAGAGTCACCGTCCTTCATTTCAAAACCCAGCTGGACATGGCCCAGAGCACCCTGATCTGACCCTGATATTGGCACTCCTCCAAACACGTTGGACAAAAGATTTCCAGAATTACCTTCCACAGTAAATGACTTCATGACTTTGGCACTCCTACTCATCTGGCAATACACTTTCTTCATTACAGGTATTGATCACGACTACTTGCGTACGGGATAATATAAAAACCTCTGTGGCCAGCTGTGCAGATGGAGCAAATTCATGGTGTTACTACTAAATTCATGGTGTTACTACACAGGAGGTTTTCTGGTCACTCCTGGGCTGTGATTCCCTGATAGTTTCTGACCAGCCTATGTCTGGGCTGCCACTGAAAAATCCCTCCCAGASCTGTGTCTTTCCACTGCATCACTAGCACCCGGTGGTTGACTGCACCAAGAAAATGATCCAGCTGGAAACATTTCTCTTTCTTTTGGTTCACATTCATTTCCAGATGGATTGGTGGATTGTTCARTCTAGGGGTGGCAGTGGGAGTGTGAACATTGGAGGAGGAAGGGGAATAAGAGGGAAAGGCAATTCCTCCTTCGGGGGCTGCTGCTTAGAGCAATCTTTAAATAACAGCCCTGATCTCTGTTGGGATGAGAAGGAATGTGATGTTCCATCATTCCAAGTTAAAGTTTAGTAAAGTTCAGTACTTGTCCCAAGGAAAGGGTACATAGCCTTTTTTTCTTGAGCCACGTGCCGCCTGCGAGCAGTTCCAAGCTGGCTGTTGTGGGAAGCCAGGACAGATGGTGCTGTGCTTCTGTGCCAGAAGAAAATACTGGACAATCTGGAATCACAGCTACAGGAAGATGTGAACCAGTCAGTGTCCTGTGGCCAGCACCTCTGGGTGTCAGTGCSTGTCTGTGTGGGCGGCTGGCAGTGTGTGCTCTGTCCTCTGAAGTGCCGCTTGTCCTATCAGTGGTCACCACTGAGAAGAGCTTGGCGCCTTCCTCCCTACATTCACCCTTCAGGTATTTATACTAATCAGATCCTCTCTCAGGCTTCTCTTCTCCAGGCTAAACAGGCTCAAACTCTTCCTCTCCATCGCAGGAAACTGAGGAGTCACACAGAGGTGATGTCCTGATGTGCTGCAGATCGGCAGCAGGCCCAGAAASAGCGTCCCTGTCTGCATCCCTGCTGACCACGCTCCCCCATCCGAGGCACCAAACACATGTGATCTGGCGTCTTCAATTTTCATGTCCTAGCTTTAATGAGTTTATGTCAGGAATGGTATGTGCATAGCAGCCTTATCTGATGGCGGTGACATTTTTAGCATGTTTATGTTTGCTTTTATTTGTAAGCAGTTTCTAGGACAATTCAGCTGGATAGTTTGCACGTCCTTGAAAGGTTTAAGAGCCCAATGCACATGCTGGCCAATCTGCCAGCGATATTGGGGGGCTCATCAGTGTGCACAGAGGCAAAGGGCCCCATGACAAGGGTCAGTTTGTGCAACGCATTTGCCAGCTGCAGCCTTTCACACACTCCCAAGCGCCTGACAAACRACTCCGGGATTTTTTTCTGTTTGTTTTTCCTTTATGTTTTTTTCTTCCGGTTCTCAGCACTGCRCAATCAGATGGGAAGAGGTTTCCCATGTCCGAAGCTGGGGGACTCTGCAGCCCACTCCTCCCCGCCGCCCCGCCAAGGCACCCGCTGCATGTGCAGTTAGCGGGAGGCCGTGGGCAGCGGCGCAGGGGACACTGGCCGGACACTCGCCCAGCTGCGCTCACAGGGAAACTTCCCAGGGCCTTTCCCAGGCAGGCGGCTGGCGCTTGGCATGCGGACAGCCTGGGAGCCAGCGCCGGGAGGCGCCCCCGGCAGCTCCACCTCCGCCGCGCGCTCGCTCCGCCGCTCTTCTTGCCCAAATAAGGCTGYGGCCGCGGGGCCGCCGCTGCAGCCAGAGAGCCATAAATAGCGGCGCGATGGCGGCGCTCGCTACCTGCGCCGCGCCGTGCGCCGCAGCTCCGCTCGCCGCGAGGGCRGCCGCCTCCCCAAGCGCCGCTCTTCCGGCCTCCGGCTCCCCGGCCTCCTGGCTCAGGCCCAGCCCCGCGGCCTTTCCCGTGCTCCCGCTCTCAGGCGGCGGAAGCGCGGGCCTGGAAGGACCGTTTCCTCACGGGCTCTGCCCCTGAGCGGCCCTTGTCTTGGGCCGCTCCGAGCTGGCAAAGCCTCCGCGTGAGGCCGTGCGGGCTGGAAGGTGAATGGCTGTGGGAGGGAGGGCGCTGCCCAGTTCCGCACAGGTCTAAGTGCCTTTTCTTTTAAGCAGCTTGGGGCTTTCTGTGCTTTGAAGAGCAGCGTTTGTTCAGCTCTGAGGGTCTTTTTACAAGGAAAGGGGTAGGGGGCGAAATGAAGAAGCGTAGCACRAGGGTGAAACAGAACCAAGTGGAGTAGACGAGCAGCCGTGTTGGGAGAAACACCCCATTTGCCTCCCTTTCAGCACACGGGATCCTGCAGGAGATGATGCAGTGAGGCCCGGAACRTGTGAGGGGTTCGGTGTGAGCCCTGCCTCGCTCAGGCCTCATCAGGCATTCCAGCGGGGAATCATAAATGCCAACGGGACTTTGCTGTGCACTGAAGGAAGCAGCTCACTGCCGTATGGGATGCACTGCGGAGCCTGGGTGTATCCATCAGTTATTTGCCCATTTGCTCATGTTGGTGACCTTCACTCCTTCCCGCCTCCTCCATGTTGCTCCAGGTAAAGAAGCAATTCATTGTCGGTGTATATTTTAAATATTAACTTGGTTACTGTCTTACAGCATACACTTCCCCATTCTTCCTGCGGGCCCCAACCACACTAGTTCACACCTTTTCCATCACACTTGATGCAGCTCTGTGTTTCCATGGGATCTTTGGTTACCTGGCCGGCCTGCTTGGTCAAAGGTCTGCCCTGTGCCCAGCTCCTGCCTGGGACCTCCCATGGATATTGGGGCCAGTCTCTGCCTTTCTGCATCTCCACATGCTCTCTCACACCGGGCTTCCAGCCCATCTGGGCTTGAAAGCTCTTTGGGGAAAAGGAAAGAAAGATTGAGGGTCGATCTTGGTTGGAGAATCTCTGTGATACAGGAGAAAGGAGGACCCTGGTTTGATGTGCAGCCTGTTCTCAGGAGATGCCTCTTACAAGGAGACCTCTGCAGGGTTGTTCCTAATGAGGGGAAGGGCACAGATGCCCCTGCTTGGGAGGCTGCCACTGGGAATGAAGTGTTTTTCCCTGGACATCCCTTTCCAGGTCATGCTGGCCTGCAGCCACAGGCCCTGTCGGACCCACCTGTAGGGTCCCTGTTACACTGGCTGCTGTGGATCTGTGTTCCCCCAGGCTTGCGCTTTGCCCAGCCCCACACAAACACTCTGAGCTTGGTTAGCTGCTTGGACACGAGGGCAGCCTGCAGGGCACAAAGATCGTTTGTGCCCTCGTTTGTGCTTGCACGCCTGGGTACCTTGCAACACTGCAGAGAGCCTGGAAAAGCAGCGCTATCACAGACGGGAGGAGAAGCCTGTCATCGACTGTGCTCTTAGAGACTGATTCATAACGTGCTTCTCCCAGTGCTGTGGGTTAAAGGGCCCCACTCCGCCTTACTCCAGAAATTCAATAAACGGTGAGATTAGAGGGCAGTTATGAGAACTCTTTCATGACAGTGGAAGGCAAAAAATGTTTAGTATTAAGACTTTTCCCCAGACTTTCCCATCAGTGGGATGGCCTCTGTCAGCTGTGAGGTAGAAAAACTGCCCCGAGGCCCTCGGTTTCTTGGTTYCCCTCGCCTGGTGGGGAGGAGAGCTCCTAGTGCCAGGGTGGCCGCAGCCCCTCCGTGGGTGCTGAGAGGGAGCCGCTTTATCCGGCTGCAGCTTCTGGGTGTGAGTGGCAGCGGGGAGGCAAAAGGATGTGTTGAGACCGAGCTGAACAGAGCGGGGCTCTCTTTGAGGCTCATTGCTTTGCAAATGAATCGATGGAGGGGGACGGGAGGCATTTACAGCTCTGGTCACTCTGGCTTTCCTGCTTTCTCCTCCCTCGAGGCTGAGGGTAGTGCTCGTTTCAGCGCATAGGAATCCAGATCAGATTCTTTCCCTGCCTCAGGCATCTGTGCCTAGAGTCATTCCTGCACGAGCCTAATCTCGATTTTCAGATTTGAAAAATGAAAGGCTTTAAAGGGATCTGAAAAGACTTTGTTTCTTACATCCCAACGAAGCTCAAACAAGGCATCTTTAAGTGCTTCCAATTATCCTTTTATTTTTTACCTCCTGCTTTACATGTTTTCCTGCTTTTCTTTTTCCCCTTGCTAATTAGACGACTAATTTTAGAAATTAGCCTTGTCCACTCTAGAGAACTAATAAATTAGTAAAAACACGGTAGCAGGAAAATGAAAGTAAGCCTGGGGAAAGGTAATTGCGTTTAACTGAGGGGTTTTGTTAACTCCTCGGCCTAATTAACACGCTACAAAGGGGAGCCTTTGTTCTAACCACCACACCCAGCTTTCTCAATTACCCTTCAAGAGAAATCATAATAAAAAAGCTTGGAGACAGCTGGCATGTCCCCTAGCAGAGCCAAACCTGAGCTAGTACTCCTTATGTTAACAACAACAAAAAAGATACCTCCTTTTTCTGCACATGACCCGCCCCCATAGCATAAAGCAAAGCTTCTTTTTCTCATGAATGCCTAGTAAGAACAACAACAAAAATAATAATCATAAAAAGAAATCCTGATCGCTGAAGTGTATTTAGCCCACATGAAAAGCAAAGGGGGCCAAGATGATTATTTTCAGGGTTATGATGCCTGCTAGAAGAAACATTGCAGGAAAGCTGAATCATTGGGGAGCATCTTGTTTTCATCTTTCAGTATTTTGCAATCCCACATCTAAGGGATGGCCTATGAAAATTCAAAAGGCTTTTATACGTGTACATTCTTCTATAAAGAGCCAAAGAATTATAGGTCTTTGTGCTGTCTCACAAGTAGCCACAAACTTGTATACAGGTATTTAGTGTTGTGGATTAGATGCAGCTATAATCACGACAACGGTACGGTGAATGTTTGCAGAACTCTCCTAATCCCAGGCAAACAGAAAGTGCAGGGATGGAGGGCACAGGTGGTACCCCCAGGATAGATGCCTTGCTCGTTGGGTAGGAAAGAGCAAGCCTATCATCTAATTTCATGTTTTGGACCTGTATCACACTTGAGTTTGCACTTCTAAATTAAATATATATATATATATACACACATATATATATATACATATATATCTTCCACTTTATTGTTTTTCCTTGAACTAATGCAGGAACTAGCAGTGCTTGCAGCACTCCTTCATGCCAGGCTAACAGGAGCTGCAACCTCACATGCAGAAATCTCTCATCTCTCTCTCTCTCTCTCTCACACACACACACAAAGCACCCCTGAGCACCTCTGTTCCCTTTGATTTCTCTCACACCTCCCTGCCTCTTGGTAACTGAGAAATACTGTGGAGTAGGTGCCAGCCTAAAGGCTGGGCAGCCTGCTGCTCTTCTGTGAGGTACTGCCTTTTTTTAATGGGAATTATGTGTTATGCAAACAGCCAGGGTACCTAGCGAATTGCTTTCTTTGTGCTAGAATTAGCCAGGGAAATGATAAGTGGGAAAGAAGTTGGCTGTTAAATGGAGCTCCCCTCTACACCTTGACTAAAAGGTAGCTTCCCACAGTGCTAACACCTCCCATAGCTCTGTCAGGATTTTCTCACATCATGCAAAGACCGTGGTTTAGCGAGTCCCCAGAGACAGGTTTAAGCCTCTGTCTACCAAGCTGCCACTGTGAGATGTGTCCTCCAAACAAGGAGCTGAGAACGGGGGCAATGCATTTATCTCTGTGCCCAGCTTCCTGTGCTTCTGAAGGGAGAGCGGAGACGCACGGAGCGGCCCATGCTGACTGTGGGAGGCTGGAGAAGCTGGGAGATTTGAGGAGGCTCTCAAGGGAGAAGGATTTAAAAAAAGACCCAAATGTGGGCGGGAATCTTGGCAGAAATCAAAGGGGGTTGTTGAACAAAGCACGCACTGGCTGCAGACGCACAGAGCTTGCAATATGTTATGCTGAGAATCTGCGGGTGTGTTTATAAGACCTGAAGCTGACTTGCATGCACGAAGGATGTAGCCTCCTCTTATCAGAAAAATGTGGGCTTCGGTCTTGCGGCAGGGGCTGAACGCTTGTGTTGCTTTCACATCGAGGCCTCTTGCTCATTGCAGAGCCGTAACCTCACAGAATGGGCCCCGGCTTTGCCTTTGACCAGACTGACTTTGGTTTCTGACAGACAAAAGCAATGTTTTTAATTGTGGCAGGCTATGAACTAGTTAGTTCCCCTGCAGTTTCCACAACAAAGCTGCAATGAGATTCTGGATGACTTTCTACAGCACTGGAAAAAAAACCCTTGTTCCTAGCATCTCTTGGGCATACTGGAGTATTTCAAGCTAGTTTCACTTTGTCCTCAGCCGGCTTGCAGGAATGAGAACCACAGAGCCACTTCATTTGAGCAAATATTTGGTCTTGATTATTACTGCAGACTGAGCCCAAAAACAAACAGCAAACATGAGGTAAGCAGAGAGGAACCAGCAGCAGAGCAAAAGCTCCTGTATTGACCTCTGGAAAGGCAGCAGGCTGAAAGTGGGGTTGCTCTCATTTTCATGGAGAGGAAACAAAAAGTAGACAAAATTTCTGCTAGAGGAGAAAGGTGCTTGGGGAAAGGAAGTGGGGAGCAAACTCCCAGTAGGATGCTTTTTGTGTAGAGATCATTCATTAAAAATGAATGATTCTCAAAAGTTATTAAAACAATGAAAATGTTGTGAAGTAGCTTAAAAAAACCCACCTTTATATATTTCTATAGTCAGAGAAAAACTCAGTTCTGTTTTGCAAATACTTAGCCTGCTACTTGAATTCTTAGTTCTGTGAAAACATGACCCTGGCAGACACCTAGGAAGGAAAAGAGAAGCAAAGGGCACGTTAACATCCTCATGTCCCTGCCTTGCCAGGGAGCGGAAAGCAGCATTTAGATGGAGCTGTCAATCTTTGTAAGCATTTCTCCTGTATCAGTATCCGAGCCAAGCCTGGCAGAAGTGTTTGCTGTGTGCCACAAGCCGGACAGCCGCAGGGCTGCAGAGGGGCTCCCTCGGGATGTTATTCTCCTCCTTCATCCTCTGCTRAGTAAGAAGAATGCCCCCGAGCTTGCTAAACTCAGGAATCTGAGGCATTTCTTACTCCCCCCTGAGAAGGGGGAGAAGGAAGGGGAGATATTTGTGATGTTAAAAAAAAAAATAAATAAATAAAGTTCCTTAGCAATTGTTGAATCGCAGAGCTGTGAGGCCATGGCAGATGTGCCTAAAATTATATGCTCTTTCTGGCCGAATTATCACTAAAGGAGCAAAGTCTCAACAGATTGGGTTGTATTTGAAAATGCTCAAGTTATATTCTGGGGCAAAGAGTTCCTGTGTTTATCTAAGATAGGCAACAGGATGTGTTCTGCTGGCATTTTGGACAAGTCTGGATAGGCCAAAGGCAGACAACTCAGCTTCTAAATCTTGATTTGGGGGCAAAGACACCTTTGCTGGATGGCTTGTATTCCTCTTGATGCTTTTGTATAATGGTGTTGGATGGCAGTTTTCTGGGAATTTAAAGCTCAACAGAAGAGAAGAGGGCTGGAGGAAAGAGGGTAAGAAGGAGGATATATTGTAGTAAAATCATACCGTGGTTCCCATTGCACTTGCATGTAGAAATTGCACTGAAGCACTTTTAGAAGGGTTTGGAGGTAAAGAGCTTTGGGCCATTATTAGTATGATAGATCAGGAATGTGGTGTCCGAAGCCCTGTGTAATGGGGCTGAAATCCTGTCTCGGTGTAGAGGAAATCAAAAGGTCGGAGAAAAGTTTTCCTYTGCTGGAGGTAGTTTTCATTTAGATGCGTTTCTGAGGATACTTCACCAGACTTCAGAGGGCACATCTGTGCTAACCTTGTTCCCTAATAAAGGTCCCTTCTACAACATAAAGGTCACTCTGTTTTATTACCTGGAGGGACTCTGGCACAACGTAATCTACTTACTGTGTCAGAGAAGAGCTGAGGGTAGAGATCTGTTGTTCTGAGTTGTATCTCAGTTGAGCAGAGATGTTGGTGTGTGTGTCTTGTCTTCCARCTGTAGACCTTGCCTTTAATATGTTGCAAAAGCAAAAACATGTTCCTCTTTTTACTAAAACTGAAGCAAGAACCACAATGAGGGGCAGAAGTTCAGCGTGTTGCTCACACAGGTTAGCACAGCTGTGGGGATGTGGGGTTGAGGAGAAGTGGAAAGCAGAGTAACTGTTTGCATCGCTGCTGTATGGTAGGTCCAGCTCCTCTCGTTCCCTTGGGATGCAGGTGCAGTTCCAGGTCACGCAAACCCATTTTGGAAGACTCCTGTCACAGTGCCTCAGATTAAGCTCTTCAGTTGTGTTGAGGCATGTCTCTGTGGGCCTATAACCTAGATCAGTGAACTAATCTTTTCTTTCCTTTTTTTTTTCTCTTTTTTAACCTTCTTTTTAAACTATATTTCAGTAATCCAGTTTACAAGGTGGCCTTTGAAATATCTGCATTGGTGCCACTGGGGAAGCGGTGAGACGGCAGGGGGAATGGATGGCTGGTGGAAGAAGCGATGGCACCTTTAGCCAGTTCTGCTGATGAAGAGGGAGGTCCTTATGGAATTACACTCTGACATAAGAAAATGAGCCAGAGAAGCGGTACCACTTCAACAGCAAGCCCAGAAGATGGAAAGTCACACTAAGACAAACATCACTCCATAAGAACAGGGCAAGTATATTCTCTTCCTAACAGCTCCTACTGGTGACTTCTGAGAGGTTACTGGGCCATTTGTACCTGAGTTTACCTTGGTTACGTGAGGGGGTCCTGTTGGAATTTGGATGAAGTGAGAACTTGGGCTTCAATGGTTAGTTGCAATGTTTGTGAACTCCCTCACTGGCTTTCACTCCTTATTGATCTGAAATTCATGTTTTTAATTCTGCACATTTCAGTTTGGATTTGACATTTGTAGCAACAGCAAAAGAACCAGTACATGGGGAAAGGGAACTTCCGTGCTTTCTATTAGTTGGTGCCTCCWTTCCAGACAGAGTTGTGGTTGTTCAGAGGATGCATACAGTAAATGGTGAAGTCCTCAGTAATACGCTGCATTCTTCTCCTACATACTCACCTCACATGAGCCATTTCCTTCTGTTATGGTATGTTAAAAAAAAAATCTACATTTACAGCTGCTCCTTGCTATGGCTGTAAAGATTAAAGCCTGTAGCGAGACACATTTGTGGGAATTTTTAAATATGAATTTGCCCTGAAATTATTGGTGTTTTAGGCTTCTGAAAAGCAGAATCTGGTAGCAATACCAGATTGTGGGGTTCTGCAGAATGGTACACGTGTGTTTTCTGTCATTGCGGTTAGTGATTTTAGCAATGTGACTTTGCTGCTGAAATAAACACCTTTCATCTCCTTCTTGTTTCCCTCTCTCAAGCTTCTGTGTAAGCAACACAGTTTAGGAGAGTTTTTCTCTGCTACGCAAAGCATGGAAATTATTTATCAAGGGAGTTTAGCTACTTTGCCTGTTAGATACAAAAATCAAATGCTGCACATTTACAGCATGAGCCACAGAACAGCAGGCTTCTCCCAGGGATTACAGCTTGCAGTCCAACTCAAGCCTGATTGCCTTGGATTAGCCCAGTGYCGGTGAAAACAGTGCAGTTCAGCAATTTCAACATGTGCATGGTCTGTAGCAAAGGCTGGCAAATGGGAGCGGCACCTCTGGATGCTCACTGCTTAGYAGAAAAATTTCAGCTCAGAATGCTGTAATTCTGTTAATTTACTGCCCCCAAAGTGGAAAACCTGGCTGTTGTTAAGATTCTGTCTTTCAGAATGCAAAGACCGTTACAGGTTTGTTCTTCCAGTAGGTGCTGTCTTGCAGACAATAATGAAAAATGTGATTGACGTTGATTAGAAGGATCAAATAAATATTATTGGTAATTGCAGAAAGTAAACGGATGTACAAAATTAACGTGGTAACTTTTTTAGTCATTCCTCTTTCTCTTTCAGGTGCATCTCATTTCCTGGGTAACTTCCTGTCACCAGATGAACACAATAACACTCTGTACTGCCTGTTTGATGAGCATTAATCTAAAAGTTTTTTCAAAGCTACAGCTTTGAAAGCTACAGGAAACAGACATTTCAAATTTGTCTCGTCTCAACTACCACAAATGTACAAGTATGCACATTAGGGAAATATTCAGATTTTTCAGAAGAAATTGGATACTTCTTGATAAGGTTGGGGTAAAATTACAGAAATCTTTGTCCTGAGCTCATTCTGATGCCATACTGCTGAAGTCATCAAGAGAGGTTTGCCATTGATTAAACAGCAGTGGAACAGAGTTCTGAAAAAAATACTTTTTTAAAAAGAAAAGCCACCCTCCATAAAATACAATACAATAAAACAAAACACAACCCTTTAGAAGACAGCCTAGCCTGATGAATTAAGTCTTTGAGTCAAGAAGTGTGCAGTAAGCCGCATCCCCACAGCAGGATTTGACAACTGCACTCTCTATTGCTGCTGCAACCTTCCCAGAAGGATTTTTGTCTTTCACCCTGTTGCTTTGTCCTTTCCCCCTGCAGTCTTCCTGAAAGTTGAGACTGTAGCAGTGTATGCAGAGGCAGAATTACCTCACCCCTGCCTTTTCACACCTCTACCGCTTGGGCAYGCATTTCTTAGTCCATTTTGAGCGTACATTAATACACGCACAGCCCACTCAAATACCTCAGTAACAGCAGCGTCTGTCGTATCCCTGCCTCCCTCTTGCCTCAGTCCYGTCCCTTCCTAGGGCACAGCAACTGGTGTGCGCATCTCCCCACCTTGGCTATTTTTCACACTCTCCAAAGAGGATGGGGGTGACTTGACCGGATTYTTCTTTCCCATTTCTTTCTCCTTGAGGACTTTTAGTGCAGTCTTTGAGGTCTGCGCCCCCGCTCAGGCCCTGCTGCCCCACACGGAGGCCCAGCCTAGGTCACCCTCTCGCTGGACACCGCAACCCAGGGGCCTCCCCGGCCGGCAGGGCCGGGCCGGCTCCGCGGGCTGGCGCCGGGCCCGGGCGCTACGCGGCGGTGCCCGCCCGGCGCGGGGCATTGTGGGGCCCGCCTGGCACGGCCCGGCCCGGCCCGGCCCGGCCCGGCCCGGCCCGAGGAGTTGTGGGAGCCCCGTGGCTCCCGGTGCCGGGGGCTCAGCGGCCAGGACGCGGCGGCGCCGCCACCTCCGCTCCCTCCCTGCTGCCGCTCCGCGCCCACGGAGCGGGAGGGCGGGACGCTCGGGATCCGGCGCGCGCGCCCGGCCGTTACTAACGGCCAAGCGCGTTACTAACGCCCCGCCTCCCTCCCTCTCAACGGCTCGCGGCTTCCTCAACGTCTCTCCGCCTCGCAGCGCGACGGCGGGCTCCTATTGGCGGCGGCGCCCGCCACTCGCCGCCGCCGGGCGCTCTGGTTGGCGGGCGGGCGCGCGGCGGGCGGGCCGCGGCGGCTCCTCCCGGGCGGGCGGCTCGCAGAGCCGGTGCGCGAGCGGCGGGCGCGGTGCGTGCGGGAGGAGCCGGCAGCGTGAGGACGCGCGTCTCGCCGCCCGGAGCCGAGCCGCCGCCGCGGCCTTTCCGCCCCGCTGCCCTCCCTACCCACTCGCGCCCGCGCTGTCGCCGGACTCAGGTGAGGCGGGCGAGGGGCGGCCCCGGTTTGTCCCCGGTCCCCGTGCCTCTTTGTCCCGGGTCTTGCTGCGCCGCTTTGCCCGGGGCGCCCGGCCCCGCGCTCGGGGTTGCCTCCCGGCTGCCTCCCCTCCCTGCCAAGCGGCCGCCGCGGAGTTCCCGCTCTTTTTTTCCGCGGGCCGGCCCTCCTCGCCTCCCTCCCTCCGTCCCCGCGGCGCCGTCTCCCCGTGCCGCGAGTAACGGGCCGGGGGAAAGGGGAGCGCTCGGCAGCTGTCAGCGCTGGCGCCTGAGTCACGGGCGGGCGCTCCCGCCGCAGACATCGCGCTGGGCTGGGCTGCGCTTCCGCCCGCACTTCCTCGTCCGCCCCGCGCCGCGCGGCCGGGCCAGGCGGCAGCGAGCGAGCGAGCGAGGGAGGAGGCAGCGGCCGGGCAAGACGCAGCTTGTCCGGGGAGCCTCGAGAGCTCCCCTGCTTTGGGGCATCGGCCTGGGAAGAAGCTCCCGCTCCTGGTGATACGGCTACCTAGCTCCGCCGGGGCTAGGGAGGAACCAGTCTCGGGGACCTGGTCGCTGCTGTGCRGGGCAAGGGACCCGGCCGGGGTTGCGCCTCGGCTCCTCAACACGTCCTGAAAGGGGGCTTGAAACAACGTTTTGCTCCCGGTGTGACTTTTGAGAAGTAAGCTGCGTGGATCAGGATACACCTATTACAGGGATTACATATTTATTTAATTTCTSATGTTATTGACTTCCTCTATTTCCTTACAACTCCTCTCATTTTTTTTTTCTTGAACACCTTTTGTGCTCTTCGCTCACAGGTTATTCTTTTGTTTCATACATTTCATACATTGCAATGTCCTGAACTGCACTTTAGTCTGTCCTGCTAAACTTTAGCTAAGTGAGCAGGTCTGTCCTAAACAGGCATCTGTCAAGTAGTGCAGAAGTTTGAGGTTTAGGCTTGAAGGGATCATGTCGTAGGTGGACTCTGGCCTGCAGGCTGGGATGCCAGTGCTTAATGTTTTAAAGAAATATAAGTTAATTTGCATGGAGCAATGGAAGTTGTTGAACCATGACTTGAAAGATTGTTAAACATCCTTAACTCTCAATTACATCTTCAATCCACAGCTTACATGCGATAAAAGTTTTAACTCCAGCATAACAGCACTCTAATCAGTACAGATACTTTYGAAATTAGTCACTAGGTAACAATGTGACCAAGTTCACTAAGCCGTGCAGTTCCCGTGAAAACGGCAATTCAGGGTGCAGATCTCTATTGACTCATAGGTAGATGTGCTGGCTGTGGCTGTACCTGTCTCRCAGGTGATAAACATAAATGGAGTGACTTTTAGTACCAAAGGGGTTTGACGTCGTTCGTACTAACGACCAGAACTGCGTAAGCGCCAGACTGGGTTGCTAGTCTGACCTTGTGAAAAGAACTGCAAAGTGAAATCGGGCAGCAGCTCAGGAAGCGGCACGTCAGGAGGCTAAACTGATGTGCAGCCCCTCTAGACAGTTTTTTGTTGCACTTATTTATAGTGTATAAGAAACCTATGAATAAAAGGCACGAAAGTAAGTGTTGTGTTTTTCTGGAGATGGACAGGCAAGTTTTTCATAACCCGAAGATATCTGCAAAAGTGCTAGCAATTGACAAATACTGGGATCTGAGCATTTCCTATTTACTGGCCTGGCAGCTCCAAGTGGATCCAGCCAGCTTGGGGCTGGTGAGTTGGGTGTTGTCTCCTGGAGGAGACTTTGACCAAAAAGTTTATCAATCAGGGGAGTGTGTATGTGGATGTTTGTTTGGAAGCAGAGTGACTGAAGAGTCACACTGCGCCCATCCCAGAAGAATGAGTGTGTGACCTGAGTGGTTGTTATTGGACTTTGGTTTTGCTTTTTTTTTTCTCTAGGCTATTTCCTTGGGACCCTATTTGCCAGAGTGGTATCTTAATTCTAAGAGAAGAAAGAATGAGCTTTTATTTATTTATTTATCCCCTCTAGGTGAATGTTAATGTGCTTTAGAACTATTTTAATAAAGCCAATATGATGAAATAGCAGATTAGTAATGAATGAGTAAGAAAAAAATTTTAAAAATCTGCACAGTASAGTTTTAGGAAAGGGATTATAAAAATTTCTCACTCAGGAGGTTGAAATAATTTGTGTGTTGTTTGACGYATTATTTGGGTGGGCACTATGAAAGTGCAGATGGGGAGGGAGTGCTAAAACAGTAGCAAGTAATAGCTGTAGTACTGTGATTTGAAAAATGCATCTAGTGGAGTTGAATGCTGCAGATGCTTAAAGCAGCAATTGGCTTCTAGTACAAATGCTGAGGCTTAGATTTACCGCTGCAACAAGCTCTGTCAAAAACTTGATATTCTTTTGGCAGGTCTTTAAAAATACTGTGCTAAGTATTTATAATAACTACTGCTTCCCAGGTTATCACTCTGACAGGTTATTTGCAGGCAGATGAGAGCGAGTATGCAGGCACGGCTAGTAACTGCATGAGAATAATCTCTCAGTAAACTTGAAATATGAAGTAGCTGGCCTGCATCCTAAAATCCAGCTTTGTTCTGTGAATAGCAGGATATTGAGCAGCTGGGAGAAGGAATGTGTTTCATGCTCCGATTTCAGAGTTCTTCTGCTTCTGTTCTGAGTAGAATGAGTTACTTGAAACCTTTGCATATTGACGTCTGCTGAATCTTCTGCTCATCCTACACCCCTGGCCCTGCATCTTGCCCAGGATCACATCACTTAGAATCTAATGTAATRCAGTGCCATTTCAAATGGGCCTTTGGAGGTCCAGGCACCTTATGGTTAATCTAGGATTTCCTGAAAGGGGAAGTCAGAGTTAAGGTCTTATACCCCTCACCTGCTTTACTTACCTGTGCTTTCTTGTATGCTRCCTTCAGGTTATTGGGTAACGTGCTGGAGTTCAGTGATGACTAAAGTGAACCTTAGAGGCACAAAGTTAGCGTGCAGCTCTGCTAAGAGGTGTTCCTTGGAGCCAACTGTGTGACTTAATATGGTTTTGTTTATTCAGCTCTACCCTGTGCTCAGCGCCCTCTAATATTCATTTTTATCTTTGATTTCTTGTAGAAATAGCTTATTAGTCTTTGTTTTCCTCAGCTTATAATTGAGGCACAGCTGTTTGCATGTTAAGTAGAGAAATTGTGTGCCTGACGTTTAGTCTTCTGTGGGTTGTAAGAAGCCTATAATAGCACAGGATTGCCTACAGCAGCATTGTTTTTGCTGGCAATTACCCTAGCTCTGTGGTGGCTTGGTGACCTTATACCTTAAGTTGCCTTTCAGCTTAAGCACACCATACTTGTAACGGAGTGTTCTTGTGTAAAAAGATGCAGGAAACTACCAACCTGATTTGAATTGTGTGATGGGACAGTAACACAAATGCGGGTTCTGCAGTGGAAGCCGGTGCAAATGTGTGTTGTCCTGTAAATGAAATGCATCAGTTTACAGGGTAGCATTAGCTTCACGCCAAGGTTTAATTGTTTTCCCCTTTCCCCCTCCTCCTCTTCTGTCTCTCTCTGTCCTTTGTTTCTGTCTTACTGGTAAGTGGTTGTGAGAACTTGTTCTTGAAGCAATAATCTCGGTACTGGTTTCTCTTGCTATCCTAGCAGTTTAGCATCTGCTGACCTGTTTCCAACCCAGTCTTGTGCAGCATAATGGACTAGTTCTTGTGTGGTTGTGTGGTGGTTTGGTGTTCTTTTTTTTTTTTTTTTAATGGCCCTGTATATAGTCTGCTACAGCTCAAGGGAATATAATGTTTCTCTGAGCATCCTAAAAAGTCTAAGGAAATGCAACTTGCCAGAAACAGAGCTGTGATTRATTTTACTGCATGATACTATGGGAGTGAGGGCTACTAAGTTGGTTATTTTAACAGTGCAGAGTAGGCACTGTAAAATTGATAGTCATGGTTGTCTATTGCAGATTATTTCATTAAACCTGTCTGCATGCAACACTAATACATTTGCATTATTTGTTTCAGAAGTACAGTGCCACACATTGTGGTTTTTCTCCATGACCTCTTTATGAAATTTATGCCCCTYGAGTTTTGTATATAGCATTTGCCCTCTCCTTGTCTTTGTGACTAGAAGGTTCAAATTCTCCTGCTGTGAATATCCTAACTCTACTGGCAGTAGGAAATAAAGCCACATGGATAAGTGATAACAGTARATGGAAGCTTATGCTCAATATTGAAGGAAACTTAACTTGAAAATCTGTATCATAAAATCCCCTTAACTGATGAATACTTCTATTCATCAAGAGCTACCATTTTAATGAGTCTCAGCAGGAAATCCATTGTAATGTATGCCTCAACACTGAACCAGAGTTCTGATTTGAATGAAAGCAAAGCAGGCGTTCAAATTTATAAGAAAAGAGGGTTAGACCCATTTTACAGCTTAACATTGACAGTCCTGTATAATCTCTCTTTTTCCCCCCCCCTTCCTTTTAGGAACTTCCTGTTTAAAATGCAAGATTTAAAGCATGCTCTTGTAATAGTTTACTTCCCTTTTTATTGTTTGTAGTGATGAGAGTATCTTCAACCTTTAAAAAAGGTTAAGACTTCATGAGTTTACTTTAACTAAAAGAGCTCAAATTTATCTGGAGTGATCTATCTTTAGTCAGTCAGACTTGTCCTACCCTCAGTCCAACAAATTTCACTGACATGCACAGATTTGCTTTAAGTAGTTGAGAAAAAACATGGAAATATTGAATTGTTCCCGCAGAAAAAATGTAGAGGCTTCAATCTTTTTCTATAAATGTAACTTCAAACAGCCTTCCAAGCAGTTCCATAGGTAACAATGAACTTTCTGGCTGGAATAGARAATTCTAAAATAATTTGTGGTCAATAAGCCCTTTAGGAAGGGACTCGTATACTACAGCTTTGCTTGCTGTTTAGTACAAGAGATCGCAGTGTTGCTGTCCTTKCAATCAATAGATCAATTATTTTGAGAGAAGCATGAGTACAAATTTTTATTAATAGCATTTTTCTAAATTGATAGCCTCTATCATGGCTTAAAACATGTTAGACTATATATTTAATGATTAAGTATAAGAATTTGGCAACAAACACACAGTGTAAATTTGAAATCCAACCAGTGAACTGGAAGAGGAAGTGCCTGGCTAAGCACTTGGAACCAGTTGGTGAAGTGATAAATTGGCTTTTGACAGTTTCTTCTGTGGATGAAGAAAAATAATCTCTGACTTTAGTTACAGCTTAATCATCTAGGACTTCAAATTTATAAGAGATATTTTTTCCTTGACTTTTTTTTTTTTTTTTTTTTTTTAAATGTGTAATTAATAGAGCAAGTCAAAAGGAATGGAATTAGGGAAAATAAAAACCCAGAGTGTATCCAGAAATAGTCAATTTAATTTAAAGTCAATGAATATCGTTGTTATCTGTATTGCCTTTTGCTTATAAGTGCATTTAAAGCAATTCAAGAAGAATATTTTTTTGGGTTTAATAGAATTTGATTTTATTTTTTCTACAGATAACCGTTGAATGTCTTTTGCTTTCCATTGAATTTTCACAGTAAATACAAATATCTCTCTGTTTTTTGACATCAAGCAGCATGTTTTCAGATTTTATAGAATTGTTTAAATAAATGGATGTAGGAATATGGTAGCTATTTATAATAATTAGGTATTTAGGGATAATTGAAACTGTCACATTTCAAATTGATGTATCTGCTGACTGACCGAGAAATTCTGTTCTCTTAAAGAAAAATATAAATGCAAATAAGACAGAAATAGACTTAACTCAGCTGACATGATAGATGTGTTTAAACTGTGACTTAATTTGTGACTTACACCAGTTCACTTACATTTTATCTTCTGGGCTGTGTGACAGTATGAATGTTAATAGTTGATCCTAACGATTTTTTTTTCTTAAAGCAGTAAGATGTGAATTATCTTAACAGCTCTTTCCAAACCCAAATAGCATTTATTAACTTAAACTTGAAGTTTAATGTGGTGTATTATGGGGAATATAAAATAAGAATACGTGAATGTGTTGAGCAAGATGCATTAGCTGTAATTTTGCTTTAAAAGGGAAATTCTCAGGTTTAATGGATTGACTGGTATAACTTCTGAAGATAAGCTTTCAGGGTATTTTCTGTGTAATATGAGCATATACATTTACATCGTCATTTCTTCCTCTTTCTCCATGTAGTAAGCGTTTAGTCTTTAGTCTTCTCTTTTTTTTTTCCCTCCAAATATTAAGCTTTTCCTATTGAGCAGATTCATATAAATAGACTTTAATTCTTTAAAGCTCTAAAAATTTGATGTAGATTTAACTGCTGGAACCAGGGMAATGCATTGGATTATTACTTATCAAAAGAAAACTGCATTAATGGTTCAGTTCTTTCCTTCTGGAGGTGAAGGGAAGAGGTCTGCAAAGACTGAAGTAGGGCACAACAGGGTGCTGTGTTAGGTTGTGGAAAATGTTGCTAATTATGGAGGAAATACATCAAYCTTTCTGCTGCTTTGTTTAGTATTTCCTCATCTTAGCCTGTTATAGCAAAAGGCAAACTTCAGTAGACTCTTCCAAATTGTATTTACTACCAGACTAGTGCAATGTCATGGTATCTCAGTCTGCTTTTAGGGAAATTTACATCTCCCCACCATCTCCCCCCAAAAAGGGGAGAGGTGTGTGTGTGTGTATATGATGGCTTTTCCTATAATTACAGAAGGGAGAAAACATTTGGTGATATATAGCCTTAACTGTAACAGCTCGGGCTGAATTCCTGCTTCAAGTACCTTTGCATTCCTCCAAATTGAAGAGTGGGTGTCCTTTCTTCCCTTTTAATATAGAAATCAGTGCTCAGGAAACGCAGACAGGACAGCATGGTTGGGTGAGTTCTAAAATGACAAAAAATATCATGTGTTTTAATGCTGTTTCTTTTTAAAGTCTGATATATTTGATACTTGGAGAAGAAACCAGAGGTGGGGAAAAGGGGAAACCAGCTACGAAGTTGGCTGAGGTGTCCGGAGCAGGCAAATGCTCTTTGGATGCTGTGTGGCTCAGAGGGCTTTCTGTAGACCAGTGGCTAAGTAGGGGGTCATGAAACTCTGCAAGACCTTGGAGGTAATAGGGAAGTGTTGCAATCGGAGTATTTCAACATTTTCAATCCCTCTTGAACTTAATATTTATGGCGGTGAAGTCGTTTTCGACTTGGCCTCTGCCTGTGTCTTGAAGCCTAAGGCTACCGAGCTGTCCCTTCGGTGGAGGAGTGGCTGTTCTGCTGTCCAGCAAAAGGCCCTTGCTCCCTGCTCCCAGTTTCCAAGATCACCCTTCAGAAGCAGAGGTGGGTCCCTCTGCACAGGTAGAAAAGGGCAGGCAAATGCTGCAAGGGTGGCTGCTTGCTTCCCGTGCCAGAGGTTTTACCAACTGTTTCTGTAGCTGCCACTAATGGTGACCAGCAGAACTATCTGAAATGAGAATAAAAGTATTAAACWTAGCAGAAGCTTTGCACGCCCTCATAATTTAGTATGGTAGAATGAGCTGTCAGCATCTAGAAAAGCTTGATTCCTACTATAGTGTAAGATAATCCTTTTTAAACTGGTTGTCACTCATATTTGCTCTTTTCCTTGATTCTTGCATGAGCTGGAAGAAAATTAGTATTACGGATGCTGAGCCTGAAACAAATTTGCACTTAACATAAGCAAGAATAATCATTCCGATGACTTGATCCATAGCCACATACGTGTAAAATAGTCATCTCTGAAAGTGAGCTCTATTTTTTTCCCCTTCTGTTTTAAGTAGATATATTTATTCCTTTTTTTTCCTTTTGTGCTGCAAGAACTGTAAGGATGATAAGGAGTGATAACTGAAAATGATATAATTTATATAAAACTGTATCTTTTTCTACATAGACAGAAGAGACTGCCTTATACTGATGTGTCCCCAAATTCTTGGCAGATATCGTCTTAGCCATAAATCAGAATGTTAGTGAAGGGATGAAAAGTGACCTTGAGATAAAACTTGGGACGTTTCTTTTTTTGTTCCCTTTTCTTCCCCTTGGATGTGACGTCCCTGGAGAAGTCTGTGCGTCTGATCAGACCTTTTGCCATCCATGAAGTCTCCTGAAACAAGTCTTCCAGCAAAACGGCTTGAACAGCAGGGATGGGCAATGGTTCTCTGAACTACAGCTGTCTCCTTAAGCAGGATTACTTTGCTAAGTGGTCATGAAGAATGTATTCTCCCCCTGGAATGTTTTCCTTGTGGGCATAATGTCTCTGGAAGAGGAATTCTCTGCTCTGCTGAGAAGGCATGTACTGTACGTGCACTAATGAGAAACAACAGTTGCAGAAAGTGTATTATGCAGGATTGTAAACTTTGAATATTTATTCAAAGTGAATGAGGTTGGGTAGCAGCCAGCCGAGTTTTGTCATGCTAAAGACTGGCCTTGAAATTAAGCGAAGGCTGCCCTCCCCCTCCCTAAACCAGTGTTTGGTTTGTTTAAGCAATGCGCGTGTGAGCTTAATAGAACCGATTAACTTCCCCAGCGCCCCGTACGTGGGAATGGGTCTTTGTGTCTCACTGCAGGGAGAAGGTGCACTTAAAGCCTGGGCAAGCCTGTCCTCGTCAGCACTAACCCAGCTCGATTTAGTAATGCTGGTGGTTAGGTTTGCTTTATGGCCTGCACCGCAGTTGCCCAAGATCTTCTCTGTGCTTGTATAACCCATGGAGGAGCCTATGCTATCCCATAGTCACTGTCTTATTAGCTGGGCCTGGCCTTTCCAGATTAGCAGTAATTCATGTTGTGTTCACATGTGCTGTCCTTGCAGCTCTTGACTGTGGCGTGGATCTAATCTTGATCTCAGTAGTAGAAAGAAAAGGAGACTGCTAAGCTGATGGTGCCTTACTTGTGTATGACCTATTATCTTCGTAATTTGCCCCGAAGTTCTCATTTCACAGAGCAAACCTCCTGTGTCAGCTGTTAGAGTAGAATGTAGAAATCCTGTTCCATACACATCAGAAAGTGATGCTTGGCAGCTGATTAAGAGAACTGGCTGCACAGCGATTGAGAAACACTTTTTCCAAGTTCCTTGTTCTGCAGATACCTGGCGGATGCCTTCAGGACACCTGGAAGTTGTCGAGTCCCCTTCAATTCTTTTCTTCTAAGGTGTAGTCTGATCGGTAGATCAGTTCACCTTTTGTAATGCAGGTATCACTTTATACGTTAGATAAACACATTCCTTGTTCTTCCTTCTAGAAGCACAGAGAGAAGGCACTTTAATGCTGTACCTTGTGTTTAACTTACTTTAATAAACATGGTGGCTGGCAAGTCTGGGCAGCACTATAGTCAAACTGAATTTGCAACAATAATTGCCAGCAATCTGCATTCCAGTTGTGAAATAAATCTTTCAACAATGTAGTGTGTGCGTCAGAATGTGACTAGAGAGGAAAGCAGTGAACTAGAGTAAGCCTCATAGCGACCATTGTGAATCCCAAATAAAGCTGAAGCAGAAGAAATGAGTCTCTGTGGCAGCCCAGCGTTCTGAACAAAAAGGGTAAGTGTATCAATGCTTCTGCTCAGGAGACTAKAAGTACTACACGTGGGGGACTCTTAGCATTAAATTCTTGTGCTTGCTTGATGTTGCATTCTTTAGCAGGATAGCTGAAACTTAGAATTCTTTAGCTTTGTCTGAAGCCTCGGGCGCTGTATGTCACAGTCTGCTGAGCTTCAGAAACAGGTAAATACGACCAGTTCRGCTGTCTCGGCTTCCTGATGGCTTTTGCCTCTTCCTTCCTCTYCCCCCCCCACCCCTCAATATTTGTTTCTCAGCCCTAATGTTTCRGACTTCAGCTTTCCTATAGGCATTACTTACAAATTAAATCTACGTTAGAGAACCTTGCAGTTTTCCTTCCCATTAGTCCCCTGGTATATGCAGCTGTAAAGCATGAGTCTAATCGCTCCTAGCTACCTGAGACCTGAAGAGTTTGTTAGTGAATTCATCTTTGCTTTGTTTTTTAGTGTTGTCAGTTCATGGTTACTGTAGACAGTCTGGCCACTTAGCTGGGGGTCTCATTGTACTTCTCAGTTGCTCTGAAGTGCAACTGTTGCTGCTGTTTTGGTGAACTATATTCAGCTGTCTGGGGAAAGTGAAATAGCAGAGTGTGCAAAAAATAAGGCAAGTATTATCAGATCAGAGTTTGATCAGTAATGTTCATATGCCAGGAATCCTTCTCAAACATACAGTTTAACATTGGCCACTTCTCAAAGTTAGATTTTTTTTAATGATCTCCTTTAACAAAGAAASAAGCTTCTTCATTGAGGATTTAGGTGTAATAAATAGACCTGTAACTGTCCAGTAATGCTGTAATTATCTAGTGCAGAAGTGTTGTCTTGCCCGTAGAAGTGGTGTATATCCTTTTCACTGTCAAAAGGATTTTCATGCAGACGGTTCTGTCGCAACCTGCGGAAGGTGAGCCAGGCTTGAGAAGAGCCTGTGAACTGTATCCCTGAAACACCGGAGAAACGTGATCTGTATAAACAAAGGGAATTAACTTTAGTCTAAATGTGTTTGCAGCGCTATTTGCTGTTCATTCTTTTTCTCACCCTTATACTTGGTATAGCCTTTTGCAGCGCTGGCGTGAAGGCTGCTAGACAGGTCTTGTGTGTGGAATCATTCCATGGGAATTTGCAGAAAGTTCTGTCAGCCTCTTACTACTACACATGCAGAAAAAGTGGCCTGATCATCCACATATACCCTTTTCACGTGGCCTCCAAGTTTTAGAACTTAAAATATGTAAAATAATGGTCTAAATTGGAATGTGTATGGTGCATTTGTCTGGTTATTTTATGTTCTCCATAGCCCTCCATAGTGTTTCATAAACATTATAGAATCTCCTCAATATAATTAACTAAAATAGGGAAATGCTTTTGAATTAAAGCTACATATCCCAATGTAGTAATTTCTCTTTGCTAGAAATGAGTTTAAAGCCTAAAACCCAGTTAAATGACAGTTTGGATTATTCTTACTAAAAGGCCCCTCATTGCCTAGATAGTACTGTAGTACTTGTTACTAAACGTGGTACTAAAGCTGTTGCCATGGATGCTCTTGAGTATATGGTTTCTGGTTCTGCTTCGACCATTACCTTGGTAGTTTAAGATAGGCCAAGCTCATCTCACTGAGCAGCGGTGCAGTCCCGGAACAACGAATCTGTGGCTGCTGAGAGAGTAAACATTGCGGAAGGGGGAATAATACAAATAGTTCTGGAAAATTAAATTGCAAACAGATAACGTGATATACTTGCAGCAGTTGTAAACACTGTAATCCAGAGGAAGGGGCCTTAGTAGAGGCAGCTTTTCTTGAAGCAGGACAAGGCTTTTGTTTCTAGATTTTTTGTTTGTTTGTTTKAAGTGCTTGATACTTTACTGTATATTGATACTGTATAAGGAGAGAAGCCTGTGAAAGTTCCTGACACAAACCGTAAGGCTGTAACTGCAAGAAAGGCAAGGTAAACTTTTGTCCCTATGATTTTCTTGCAGTGAAATGGTCAGACTTACCTAACCTCCAAAGGAAATAGTGTCTTAATAAAAAGCCCAAGTTTAATTCACTCGTCTCAAAAGAATCTGCAGGCAAATGTGTGTAAAGGGTTCTTGACTTTTTTAAAACTTTTTTAAGGTTGGCTATGTACTACGACTGTCTTGCCSCTGCCTTCCCTTCGGGACTGTACAGGCTCCGTCTCCCCTCATCTGTAACTGCATGACGTCTCGGTGGCACCTATGTAGCTGGCTAAGTGGAAGAAGACGGCTGGTTTTTGGCACCTGGAAAGAAGGGTGGCGGGGGGAAACCAAAAAGCTACATACACCCAGCCAGAGAAGGAAGACGGGCCATCCTTTTTRGGAGTTTAAATGTTGTCTTCCTAGTATTGTTTCCAAAAGTGAAACACTGTAGTCACTTCCCTATTAACCCATTATGTCCTCTTATTCTCTTATTAATAGCTCTCTAAAGTGAGATTGGACCAGCCTATTGTTTTTCATTTTCAATTTTTGTTTTTCTCCTTGGTACCTATAGACTACTATAGTACCAGAAAGAATATTGTTAATGGTATCCTCAACTCTCATCTGGCAGTTGCACAATATTCATATGAAGATAAATGTCCTTGCCCCACATAATTATCTACACCCAAAATGCAAACCACCAAGCAAACAAATTGCTTCCTAATTTGTTCCTAAAATGCTTGCGTTCGGAAAAACGCTGCTGTAAAGCTGCAGGACTGGCCAACTTGACTACTTGAGGGTTTTCTAGAAATGTCCAGTGAAACACAGCATGAGAAAGCAAGATGAACACGAAGGCTGTTAGATGGAAGGTGCTGCATCTCATTTCTCTTGGTATTCTTCTTGCTGACCAAGGCAAATGAATAGCTGGTTGGTTTGTGGCCTTGCTGGTTTAGAGGCCCCTTGCTGGTTTAGAGGACCTCAGCCTTGACCAGCACTGATGCCACGGTACCTTGGTGGGATCCTCCAGCTTCTTAGCTCCGATACCAGTGGGTTCTCCTTGTCCTGGAGCACAAGGGGTTTGTGCTGGTGGGAATAAAGCCCGTTGGTGCAGTTGCACAGTAGGATAATGCTCAAGTCTGTTTAAAATCTGAAAAGTCTGTTAAAAAATGTGTGGGCCATCTTTTTAATCTCCTCTAATTATACTCCTGGTATAAAAATCTTAAGAATTTTCTGAGATTTTTAGAACATGTTTTTAGATGTTAAATGTTCTAGAACATTTTTAGCCATCTTAGGCCTTTTATCCTCTTTCTGGGATGGTTTTAAGTCCAATTCTGGGAATAAAAAGGGATAGATTCCATACAATCATTCCTTAGAGGCTGAAGAATGCAGCCTKGGTGAAGATGTGGTAACTCGGGGGTTCTCCTCCTGTGTTTTGCTCAGTCCCTGTAGTTACCTCCTTCTCTCATCCTATTAGGATCTGTCACTGGCTGGAGATACTTCTTGGGAGATTTCTTGTGGTTTAATATCTCTCTTATCCTGCAACAATYAGTCTTTATCCCAGAACAAATGTGCAAGGTGTGTTGAATGCATGTACTCCATGAGCAGCAAGGAAGTCAGGAATGTGTTTCAGTTTAATGTAGGATGCTTCAGAGGGCTGGTTACTTTGGATTCCTCAGGAAATGATGAAACTGAACTTAGCTCAAGCGCCCTGCCTCTGTGTCCTGCTAGATTATGGCCAAAAAAGGCAACTGGTTAGATTCTTGGGAGTTGCTTATGCAGGAAACTGTGTAATGGAGGGTAGAGCACAGCTGTTGTCTTGCCAAACCTGATACAACTGTGAGCACAATTGAGCGCTTGGTTTCCTTTTTTTTTTTCTTTTTTTTTTTCTTTTCCCCTTCCCTTTTTAACTCTTTGACCACAACCTGCATTCAGTGCTCTGCAGCATCACAGACCATATATATATACACATATATATATATATAGTCTCTCTCTCTCTTTTTTTTTTTTTCTTTCTTTTTTCTCTTTCTCTCGGTTTCCTATCTATTTCTCAAGGCAGCTATTGTGGTGTAGTCTGGGATTCTCCTGACAGCTCCTGCTCCTCATGTGAGCTCTATTTGCTGCATCTTATCCAGCCATCTGACTAAAGGCAGTTGTAATTTACCTTTGCGTGTGCTCCGGGCTCCCAGAGGGCTTTTTCTTTGCTTTCCTTGATATAGGCATGTTGCTTTTTCCCAGAAGTTAGGGGGGTTTTGTTTCAGGGCTGGGTTTTATGAGCACRATTTGAATCTAGGCTCTGATGTTATCTGATCTTCTATCTAAGGAGATGCCTTTTTCCCCACCCCCCCCCACCCCTTTTCTCTCTTCTTTGCTCCCATCTCAGTCTAACTCTTATTAATGGAAATGTCCCAAATCTTGTGGGAAAGGAAAAATGAGGGAAAGTGTGGGATAGGTGTCTGCCGGTTCCTAGGGGGCTTATGACAAAAATTTGAAACTCTGGCTAAAGGGCAAGGACTATTTAGGGGCTAATTTTCTCTCTTTGCTAAAGAATTCCTTGCTGTGGATATACAGCTGTCCACATGGTCTCTTGCACAAAGTGCTGTAACACCTACAGTGATACATTTTTTGAAAGGAATTTCCCTACATTCTTACAAGTGACTGATGTGGGGATCTGTACCCGGTTCTATTGTAGCTGATGTTTTTCTGGCCTCACAGACATGGCTTCTCCTCCTGCCCTCAATACTCTSTCTGGGGTATCTGCAGTTAAATTTCACCTATTTGATTTGCAAAACTTATTTGTGAACATGAGTGTGTTCTGCAGAAATGTTCTCCCTGTAGCTCCTGACAGCCTTTCATGACAYGAATAATATTTGCATTTCCCGCTGCTTGCCTTTTGCTGGTAGAGCTCTATGTTCTATCTAGGTTATTYATATATTTATATAAATATATATATTAAGGACAGTGATACCTTTATGAAGAAGGAGCTGAGCACTGGTGTTTATGGGACCTTATAAAGAGGCTGCTGTTAGCTGCTTAATGAGCCTTGATACATGCAGCCCTTTATTGCCTGCAAGGATTTCTGGATGGCACCAACTAAATTGCCCACTTGTAACCTGGAAGCCCCTTGGCRGCAGCGTTGGGGCTTTGAAGAATCACTGAAAGCCACGTGCCACTTTCTGAGTGTGCTCTCACAATCTCCCTCTTCTAGTGGTGATGCCCTCTCCTCTACCCAAACGCATTATTATTATTACTTTTTGTGTGTAAAATTTCCTGACTGTGTTTTTTTTGGCTAAAGTATCTTTGAGGTGTTTTGCTGCTGAATGTGGGCTAGAGAACAGATGCTGAGTGGGGTGGGCTGAGTGTTGCTGCTAACCAAGTGGTGGAAAGTATCTAGTGTCTGTTTTAACTGGTTTCTTCACATCGTCTACAATGGCTGTTAGGAACAAGCTGCATCTGGTGTATTGTCTGGACTCATATATGGCTTTTCAAAGGAGCTGAGATGTTTAATTCCTCAGTTATTAGACCAAAGCAACAGAAAGTAAACTCTGAAGTAGATTGAACACTTAGTGTGCTATTCCTGAGCTAATAGCTGTACCAATTGATGTGCTGAAGGGTCGTCTGAAGGCTGTAGCAAAAAGTCTGCCAAATAATGGCTTCCAAATGCTTATTATTTTTTAAATAATTTGTTAGTTTTGGTGGTGTTTTTTTTCTTTTTTTTTTCCCCCACCCTCTTGGCAGGCTTTAACAATCTTTAATTTTTTTTTTTTTCTCCGGTGCAGGTCCCTAATTGGAGATCACAATGGCGCAGAGAGATGCAGACAAGTACCTTTATGTGGACAAAAACATCATTAACAACCCCCTGACTCAGGCTGACTGGGCAGCCAAGAAGCTGGTGTGGGTTCCCTCCGAGAAGAATGGCTTTGAGGCAGCCAGCCTGAAGGAAGAAGTAGGCGATGAGGCCATTGTGGAACTGGCGGAGAATGGGAAGAAAGTGAAAATAAATAAGGATGACATCCAGAAGATGAACCCTCCCAAGTTCTCTAAGGTGGAAGACATGGCAGAGCTGACGTGCCTGAATGAGGCTTCTGTGCTTCACAACTTGAAGGAGAGGTACTACTCTGGACTGATCTATGTAAGTAATAATCTCTGTCGGGCGGGAGGGGGGAGAATGTTCCTGACTTTACAGGATGTGAACTCACTTCCCACTTGTATGTCAGGCTTTCATAGCTCTTGCCTGACTTAGCTTCTTCCCTCTGCTTAAGAATTTTTCACTGAACTATGCCAATCTCACTCTAGTTAATGCTGAAGCTTTAAAGAAATGCTGTGGTAAATCTGTATATTTTAATATCTTCATTTGCTGAATGTGTTTTGAATATCATTTAACTTGCTTTGGGTAAAAAGTGAGAGAAGGGGGTAAACAGGAAGTCTGATCTGAACTGAACCAAACAGTAAAAAAACCACAGGCCTGATATTTAGCCATCATACCTGTGTGTTACCAACAGTCGTAACCAACACCCAATAAATCTCATTAAGATATCAAAATGCATAAATAGGGGAGGGTGAAGAAGCGGGTTTTGGAATGTTGGTGATAATGTCAAATTTTAGTGCAGTGACTACTTACACCAAGCGACACGTTCCTGTTTTATACGTCCTCCCTCAAACCAATCTCTGTTTGATCTTCAGATCAAAATCAGAATCAAAATAGGGCTGCCTGAGCTGGAATCCTGAGGGATGTAGAAATGCCTAATGATCAGGAATTCCAGACATTAGGAAATCTGCATAGTAGCTTACAATGGCCCTAAAATAAGACCTATTAAAGAATGCATTTGATATGTATACATATATTTTCATGCAGTCTTAGAAGGAAAGCATGTGCAGTTTTTTTTTCCTCTTGACATTTGGAATTGTTAATACAAGTAAAAAGTTTCTGCAATGTAGGTATTGCAGAGTAAGCATAAAATACATGCTCATTTATGCTCTGCCAGAATGTGCGTGTATATATAATATATACACATATATGCATATGTATTAATTATGCTTATTACCTCATTGTACAGAAAGGGAGAGATGGTCTGTTACTCAGATGTCTTTTGAGGCAAGCTGCAAGTGATCTCTACCCTGGCAGGGGCAGCACATGGCAGGGGTTCCCCCTGAGTGCCCATTTCMCATAGAAGCCTCTGTGAACTTTTAAGCTAAGGAGCAGGAACATAAACTAGAAACTCTGGGTCTGGCTAATGTTGTTCTTCTGGAGTGGCACAGAAGCATGTAGGCAACTGCTGCATCAATCATCAGAAGATGATGCAAGGCTGGTATAAATTTAGTCCCGAATTCCACTTGCCAATGTCAAGATTACGAGACAGACATAATGTGGATGCTGCTTGTTGCAGTTATTCTGTGCTGTGGAATAACTCCTGGCCATTAGTCCAAATCTATTCACAGTGTTTTAGGGCTGAGCTGAACAACTTAAACTTAGAATCAGAGGGAAGCATCTTTGCACTGTGATGAAATAGGATGTGCAAGATCAAATTAATGTGCAACGCTCCTAGAACAGGAAACATTGGTAGGTTATGTAATAAGTTGCTGAAAACACTTCAACWTCTTAAAGTCTACTGCACTATGCAGTGGGCTGTTTCACATGTCTTGCAAGACATCCTCTGAAATTTCCAACATGATCTCTGATGGTAATAAATTGAATTCTTCTAACTGGATTATAAGGAGGATGATTTTAAAAAGGCCTTCTTTCAGCCTTCAGTGCTGTATACCAAACATAGTAATGCTTTATTACAGAATCTTAGTCTTGTGCTTGTGAAATGGCCTCATCTCACCTGTCAGCAGTTCTTAGCAAGGCAGGAGATGAGTGTGGACCCTAGAACACTTTCTTTGGAGTGGCTCTCATTTGATCACTAATCCTTTGAAAGGAGGAGAATACATGGAAATGTCTTTATGCATCTCTAGCATAAAGGGCTCTGGAAAGATTATAAACATCGAAAGGCCAAGAATAGAACTAAACTCTCTTTCTTGCCAGCAGGATTTTTTTAATCACATTTTTTATGTCTATCCATTTTATAAAAGGAGGAGGAAGCTCTTAAGGCCAGTGCAGGGAAATTTGGAGCARGGAGTGTCAGACATTTCGGGAACTGAGATCTTCAGGCTGCCCCTCCAATCTGCTGCTCTCAGGTGCTGATGGGTTCTGTGGTGGCCACTTCCTGACAGATCAACTTTCATATTAACCCTTTCTATTCTGAATGCTTTATTTTTAGATAAACAGCATAAATATTCTTACCCACCTCTTTGGGATTCAGCATAAAGCTCAAAGCTCAGTCTTGCATGTTTCAACAATTTCACTGGAATTAATGGATGCTAGAAAATAATTGCATTGATGCAGGCAGCTTTTTGTCCCATGCTGAAGATGGTCCTCCCAGCTCTTCAGAGYCAGTGTAGCCATTAGAAAAATAAAACCAGTTCCCATTTGCCCTTTGTGTCCTTGGAAATAGCAGTGAAAGGGGTAATGCCAGAATTCTGTTTTGAGACAGTGATGTCTGAAGCAAAGTACAGATTTTGAAGCCAACTATGACTGCACTAGATGATCCTTTCAACCGGGACCTTGCGTCCAGCTAAGGGATTTATGCACAGGAGCCTTTATTTTTACTTTAACAAGATGGGGATGACTCCTGYCTTCCCTGTGGGAGGGCTGGCAGCCTCTGCTTACTGTAATTCAACTTGCTCCCTGCAAATAGCTCTGCTAGGGTGCTTGAGCAGTAGTCTCCACATGCTGTTCTTGCTCAGTTACCTTTTCCAGCCAGGATTTGTTGCCCATCTTTTTTGGACACCCAGTATCACCTCACACTCTTGTCTGGGTTTGGGTTCGCTAAACTCAAGTGGGAAATGGAGGTGCTAGAAGGTGATGGCTCCTTCTGTGTCTCTGCTTCGTGGCTTCAGTGGTGCAATGGCATTGATGCTTCCCTCTTTCTAAATTGCTCTTCTGCATGGCAGACTGCTTCAGTCCAGCATCGGTCCTTCACACTAATCATGCTTGGAAAATGATAGTTCTCTTTTATCAGAAGAAAAGCACAAATTCAAGCTCTGCTCATGCTTATATCCCTGTGGAGAGTTACTTGCTCCTGTGTTACTTGCAGCCACTCTTTTGCTCTCCTTTCTTGAAGCACATGCAGCCACTGCCCCAGAAGAAGGAAACATGCATTTAACTCAATTTCCTCAAAGGAGGGAGAAGTTTTGGTCGATGGCATGAAGTGCAGTTTTATTGGGGCGTTGGGGAATGAAGAAAGGCTGAGTAGGACATATTCTTCCAAATGCTACGTGCATGTAGCTGTTGTCATGGCACGGGCTGTAAGATGGTTGTTTATGTTAACAACTGGAAAACTGGCAGCCTAGAGGGTTTTTCTTTTTGTTCAGCAGCACTCAGATGAAATTGCATGTTTTCTTCTAAAAGTTCAGTTGACTCCAATGTCAGCTGTTCTTGTGCCAGCATAAGGAAAGTGTGTACTGCCTTTTTTATTTTTTGTAATATCTCAAAYATAACTTGACTAAAGTGTCTCTCTGAAGTTTAGATTCCCAGAGCTTTAAAATCTGTTTTAAAAGGCATTTGTCTAACTTTTATAGATTACTTCTTTGGAAAGAAATTTAACCTTCTCTGAAAGCCATTAAGGCAATCCTCAAATATAAAAATGTAAAAAGAATCCTAAAAATCTTTCCTGGTAGTTTATACTGGGGTCTGGGAAAGGAAGCTTTAAATCCCTGTAAAGAAGATGATTTCTGGGGCAGGTGGAGTGAAAGCTGTGTCTGAATTACTGTGAATTGCTCTGTATATAGAGTGTGCTGTCAGCACATAGAGAACTCAGGTTTAAACTGTGTAACAGATGCTCTTTTCAGCCTTATGATTACTGCAGTCTAATCTTTGGGCATAGAGGCTAAGTCTTAAATGTTCATTGTGGAGAACTCTCTGCAACTCCAAAACACTCTTCGTGGAGCAAGCAAGACGGCAGCAATAGAAAAATCAGTTTTCTGGTAGCACTGCAAGTTGCTTAAGAAAGCTTCTGGTATCCACATGTTACAAATGGCAGCTTCTGGAACTGACAGGGACTGGGAATGCTTCTAAATCCTCAGAGTCAGGCCTGGAATGCTGCTCTTAAATTCTGAGAATCTTATGTTGCTATTTCTGTTGCAAATAAAATGTTTGTTTGTGTGTGTTTTTCCTTTTTTAAATATCCAGACCTCAAAGATGTATCAACTTTGTGTTTCTCGTCTTTACTGCAGTTTTTGTTTGTGTGTCTGTGTGTGTATGTAAGCCTGATGCTTTTGGTGGAAGCATTTTGACAGTTGTCCAGCCTGAGAACTGCAGAATTCAAGCTGATGGCTTTCAGCTGAGAAATTAAGGTTTGTTGTTGCAGATCTCATAAATTGGCCCTTGAGATGAATTAAAAGCAAACTTCAGCAAGCATTCCTGACTTTTCAAGCATGAAATACTTTACTGTTTCATATATTGATCAGTTCRGAACTATCCTGCATTAATGGCCTTCCAGTTTTGAGCACAGTTCTCGCTATATTTGCTACACATAGATCATGAAAGTGTTCAGGTTGGAAGGGATTTTGGAAGTTCACCTAGTGCTACCTGTTCAAAGCAGGGTCAACACCAACTTCAGAGTAGTCCAGTGGATTTGAAAACCCCCAAAGAGTAGTCATAATTAGTTCCAATGAGAAAAATTAAGATTAATCTCACTGGGTGTTCTGTATTGGAGTAGTGCTCTGACTAAAGCAGTAGGAGAGGGGACCAACTCTTCACTGAATAGGTGGAGGGAAAAATGCTGCATAGAAGGAAAAAAATCACCTAGTTTCTCAAAGAGAGAGAGGGAGAGAGGGGTGTCCAGTTTATTTTCTACAGAGTGACTTCAGTCATCACCCTGCTCAGTTGCAAATAATCCTGCCTCCTATTCAAGGAATATGTTAGGGCCTTAAAAATTGATTGGACGTTCATACATCATCGTTTGGTGTTATCTGTTCTTTCCCCTATTTAGCAAATCTCACATCATGTGAAAACATTTGTGTACAGACAATAAAATGTCGTACATGGTGCTAATGTGCATGCCACCTATGCAAGAGAACAGGTTCCTGCTGTCTCCCTGCATCAGCTGTAGTATTTCTGGTCAAAGAAAAAGTGATTTGTTAATTCCTGAAGTTTTACTAAGTTGTAGTTGAACAATTACCAGACAACCCTATAGCAAGTAGGCTTTAACAAGTGTGAGGAAGCACACAAAGTAATGTGTTTTCTTTGGAGCTAAGCCCACCTTACACAGCCAAAGAGACACTTGACAAAGATGTGAGATCTTTGAGGAGAGGAAAAACCACCATACTGGACTCTTAATTGCCACTGAATAGACAAGTATGATACCAGTATGACTAATCTGTCAGTTGATGTTCTGTGCATATTTGGAAAGGTTGAGCACCCAAATTAACGTGACTTGAGCTGTTGATCAGATTCTAGTATTGCTTAGTGGGAAGCATCCCACATGGCTGCGCTGGAAAAAACTACTTAAAGACTGATTTTCTTTTTCCCAAGTAACGTACAAAAAAAWTCCAATTCCAAAAAAGCACAAGATACAAAATTCTAATTCGTGCCTTATTGTTTGTTTGTTGTTTTTTTCCAGACTTACTCAGGCCTGTTCTGTGTCGTAATCAATCCTTACAAGAACCTGCCCATATACTCAGAAGAAATAGTGGAAATGTACAAAGGCAAAAAGAGGCATGAGATGCCCCCTCACATCTATGCCATCACAGACACGGCTTACAGGAGTATGATGCAAGGTGAGTGCTGGCTGAGATGATGACTTTTCTGTTGAAATCACAAATCAAGTCAAAACATTGCAGTCAAAATCCTGTAGAACACAATAGCTCCCTGCTGTTAAGAGAGTTCTGCCCAGCTTGGCCTTGCTCTCAGGTACCCCATACCCAACCCGTACCTGCTCAGGGGAGCAGCTTTCTGCTCTTCRGGTGGATTGGAGCAGGGTGCAGAAGCTTCTGGCAAGTGCCAATATGGACAGAAAGGAGGGGACTTGGTGAAGGCGGAGCGCTCAGAGGAGCCCATTCCAGCTGCGGTAGTGAATCCTCCTTCCMTTGCATGTGGCAAGGCTGTGGAACCACAGCCGTGCCGGGCAAGTGTGCCTCTTGTTTGAGGGAGCCTTGAACAAAACTATAAAAATCCCATTACTGAGTTTTGGTCAGGTGAAACGAGCCTAGTGTAACTTGGCATTTTGACATGTGATGGCCTGTGGTAGTTTTACTGAGTGTGATTTTTTTTTTTTTTTTTTTGCCCAGCAGTCTTGTTCTGTTAAGGATAAAACTTACCGAATAGTGCTAAATAAATCTGTTTACTCCAATAAATCTTGGAGTAAAAGGAAACAAGCAGATTGGCCTTTTTCTGTTGCTTTTCTGGCCTTTTCTGTTGCTTTTCTGAGGCTCTGAAGGTGCTGTATGTATCTGTCCTTCTGAGGAAAGCCTGGTCTTCCACAGAGCTGAAGCTTGTGTTTGGGATACTTGGAGTGCTCAGGCATGGGGGTGTTGTGCCCTCTTTGTAGCAGGGTTATATAAAGAACATGTTCAATAGTGCTTAAAGGATATAGTGGTCAGTTTGATTTGGCACAGTGCGTAYGAGGTCGACTGGTCCATTTTTCTGATGGCTACTAATGATGATTGAGGTATCTGTYTTGTCTTTAGCCTTGGCTTTTTGAACAAAAGCCAGAAGTAATAATACCATGTTTTAAAATTCTAATTAGTCTAAGATTTAAAGAAATCTGTCTTATCTTGCCTTCTACACTGCTTGCATTTCCAAACACAGAAGGGCGGTAGCAATTACTCAAAAYGGAATGGGAAAAAGAAAAACTTCAGCTTGCCCAATTTAGCAGCTTTAAGCAAATCTTACAGATGGAGAATGCTGAGAAAGGTCGCTGAATACAGTGCCATGGGGAGCAGAGCATGTGGGAGACCTAATGTGGTGGATATATTAAGCTATACTGAAAGAAGCCATGGCTCGCATAAGGAAGGATGAACCGTATGGATGCATTGCAGAGGAACAGTGGCACGGTACTGGTGGAACTGTGCTGAAGATGTGGCAGCCATTGAGAAAATACAGATACACAGCTGATATCTTCTTCTGAAAGGAATGCTGTATCCTGAGAAGGGAAAAAAATCTGTGGACCTGGACCTCACTTCTTTTGAAGACTGGATTTGAAGCTGGATTTGGATTTTTTTTGTCTGTGTGATGGGGCCAGATGCACCTTCTGAACAATACAGGGCAGCAGGATTGCCCTAGACCTCTTATCACTGTTTCACTTCCTTTATTACTTCCTTCTCTCTCATGCCCACCCCTTGTCAGTTGAAGTAGCAAAGTGCCTTTTCCTTCAACAAACTACTGACTTAACCCTAGCAAAGCTACTGTTCTTTAGAAGGAAATCTCTTCTGTGTAGCRTCAGAAAATTCCTCTGGTATTTCAATAATAAGACTGAAAATGTCCTCTGCCATCTGCAGTTAACTGGAACGCCCTGTGCATGCAAGGTGTCCTTTAACCYTGCCAGGCCCATCATGTGCTGCAGGGATATCCAGGCAGCTGTAGGGCTTTACTTAGTATGGGACAGGTAACTTCCCTGGTCCAATAACAGTCCAGAATTAGTGCTTGATCTAAGTGGGCATTTCCTTTCCCTTTCGAAAGAGAAAGTGTCTCCRCCACAGCCTGCTTGAGTGATGTCTGAAACTCAGAAATCCCAAACTTGAATTGTTTTGGTGCACAAAGCCAGAGACCGGCTGCTCTGCCTCCGTTTTGCCACCACCAGGAAGTCTCTGAGCCCTGCTGCCGGGTTTAACTGTCCATCTGCTCTGGAAACAGTAGCAAGGGAGGAATAAAAAGGATTGGCCTTAGATGTGCTTGCAGCTGCTTCTAGGCCTCCGYACCCTCCCCAGAACCGCTCTGGCTGTGGCTGCACTGTGTTCTCAGCAGCCCCGCTTATCCAGACCTTTGCACCAGCCCTGCTCTAGCCTGCCTGAGGAATCYAGTTGCCGACACCTTGGAACGCTTGGACGTCACAGTCGTTCCCAATTAGCTTTTGAATTAGCTTSCTGTGGCCTATTTAATTAGGTTTGTTAGGGCTTTTGAATATGTGTTGCTTCATATTTTTAAGGCATGTCTTAGCAGAAGCCCTTGGGATGGAATTAAGGCAGCAAAACCTCTTTAAGGTGAACAGCCGCGTTCTCCCGTGTGCTGCTGGCAGGGCAGGTGGGCAGGCTGTGGCCCTGCCTCTGGTCCTGGCCAGCCTCGAGGGCCATGGCAGGCAACATTCCTGTTCTTTGGCAGTTTTGCTTAGCTGTGGGGGAGGTTTGATGCAGCCAGTGGTATGGCAGGAATCTGCACTGAGAATAGATGATGAAAGGGGCCAGTGCGCCACATGAACYAGAGGCATTTAGGATTAGACCGTCGTGCCCTGGGCTCCTTTCAGAGCCCAGAAGACAGGGAATCCTTCATGGTCTGCAGAAGGGTAGCAAGCTGGTGACTCAGACTCCTGCCAGCACGGGRTGTAGTTATCTTGAAGCTGACAGAGTGGAAAAGCCTTGAACGTTAATCGGTTTGGACTCTGATTTTTACTTAGTTTTTAGTCAGTTTATGGTATCCTGATAAGCAGGCCATTCAAAGGCCTGGAAGGGAATCGGGAAAGGAGAGAGAAATGAGAGTTTTATTTCAGCTTCTGTAAATCCAGAAAATACTTAACCCTTTTCAGATGTCCATGCAGATGGACATGCAGGTGCTATGGGTAAACTTGGTCCTCTCCTCTATATCTGCCCTGAGTTCTTCAATCAAAAAAAATATTTGTGGCACTAAATAAAGGTTAAAGTATTTTTCATTGAACTTCACAAGACTCTTCCATAAAGCAATAAAATGATGGAAAATGTACCTAAGTGGCATTTTTTCTCCTTCTTTTTTTCCTTCTCTCTTCCTCCTCTTTTACCACCCTCAAAACAAAAACTGAAGACACCGGAACCCTGAAATAAGATAACACTATTTTAACACTATTTTGTTGTGTGGTCCTTCAAGATAGCTTATGTGTTTCAAGAGCAGAACACTGAAAAATGTGGAACACTTTTTTTTTTTTTTTTTTTTTCTCCTTTAAGAAAACAACCAAACAACCATTTGTCTTAATGTTCCTGTTCCCTGGGTAACCTGGATGCCAGAAACCTCCTATCTGCCTGCTTTTACAGGAATTACTTTCTGGCACTGAAAAGTTGAAGCTTAGTGGCTGTAAGCAGAGTGGTATCTTGAGCAAACAAATCATTAGTCTAAGGCAGCAGATAGGTACAGGGGGGATAAGTGCTTTGCCTCACTTTTTGTTCTCCAGGGGCTCTCTTTAGGAAAAAGCAGCACATGTTTCCTAGCTATTGAAGATCTCCTGTTCAAGCAGTCCAGTTATTTCTTTCATCTGTTCAAAATTCATGTAAGGAAATTTCTCTGTCAAATCCTGATGTAAGCTATAACTTCCATTATAGCCATTTTAATGCCCCTGTCCTTGTGAAACGTGTGTAATTATTTGGAACAGCAGGGATTATCTTGGAATGCTTTCTTTAAAGGCCTTCCTTTGAACGTGCACTCTGCCTACTTACTTTYTGCTGAGCCAGCTGAATAACAGGACAGGTAGGAGAGGGAATAAACAGCACCTTTCTCCCCTCACTCCCATTTCTCCTGATGACAATGCAGGGCTTGTAATGGTTCACTAAGCAAAACTCTTAAAATCGTTATATAGTGATTAAACCTTCCTTGACCTTGCTGGATTAGTCTGTAAAGAAGCCTGTGCAGCTAGTACCTTGCTGATACTCACTTAAGAGTTAGTCTCTGGCTTTGGTATGTAAAAAGCGAACTTTGGAAGTACAGTAGCTTCACATCCAAGTCAGGGCTTTTATTTGCCTTGTTACCTGAAAGGTGGAAAGGGTGCTAGCTGCTGTAAGATGGATCACATGCTTCTTCACATGGACATAGACCCAGCTATTATTTTCACAAGAAACAGTCCTGCATGCAAGCCTATAGAACTCAAAATATTCTATTTGCCATTTTGGAGTCTCCTAATTAGCAGAGCACTTCTGTTTTAACTTTATTGCTCTGAGTTCTTCATTTGCTGCTTGCTTCTTAGTAGTGATCTGCTGTGCTGCACTGTACATTACACTGTCCCTGTGGTCATATTTATTTTCTACTCATAAGCTGTGTGCAGTCACGGACACCTGAGTGACAGAGGTATTTGGTAGGGGCACAGACATCTCTTTCAAGTTGCATGTAAAGGYCAAGCTCTGTTTCCACTAAAACAAATGGAAAATAGTCTGTGAATTCACTAGTTTATTTCTTACATTTGTCTCAATTCCTAAAGCAAAGGGCAATGTTAAGTGTGATTTGGGAAGATTATTACTTGATGGTGTTTGCACACAAACAGCATGAAAAGATGCATAGTTTCTGATTTCCTTAAGAGATGTTTTACATGCATTGAATTCAGATTTTCTGAATGCAACTGTAGAAATCTGTGTCTTGGACTATGGTTTTCAATAGAACAAGGAGCTAAAAAAGGCTGTTGCCCACTTGTGTCTCGCTGGTCACCACACCCTCCCTGCTTCATTCCTCTAAACCAGAGCAGGACTCTTCTGCCTTCTTGGCTTATGCAGCAGTGCTGCCCTTGCTGTCAGTGTCTCTGCGTACACCCTCACGAGCTGCCTGAGCTTTTGCAGGTTGTGTATCAGTTTTTCTTTCATGTCAGAATTTCATAAACATTTGTGTAACCTAAAATTGCAAGCTAACTTGTTTTCCTGTTTATGGCACGCTAGAGAAGTGCGTATGGACTCTGGTTAAATAGTTTGGGGATATAAATATCTCCATTTAACCCATGATAATATATTTCTTTTTTATGCTTTTTTTTTCCTCTTCCAGTGAAATTTACTTTTCTCCTTTGTGCTTAAGCTTCAGAAAATGCAAAACTGAATCTTGACACTGTAGAGGTCTTCACAGCTGAAGTGACATTGCCCTTTTTTTACTTCTCAGAGTTTTATGCTTGTGAAAGCTGTCTTGGATGTGTTATGTTTATCCTTGATTCGTTTTAATTTTTTTTTTTTTTCATTTTAATAACAGGCTATTAGCATTTTGAAACTTCTCTCCCAGGCAGTGCCTTGCAGGATAATGCAAAAGCAGGCACTGGAGCCATGCTGGGGTGTTTCATTTCTGATCCTACTCGAACCAGCGTGTAGGTTCAAGCACCACTGTGCAAATATTTGATCAGATTTTTGCTGAGGAGGTTATTCTTAATAGCACAAGCAGGGACAGACGCCTGGGGCTCCTCGAGTGTTAGAGCAGTGAGGGGAGAAGGATGTAGGCTACGTTGAGATGAGAAGAGATGCTCGTGGAAGGAAGGTGTGAAACTATGGCACGCTGGAAGCACTCGTGTGCTTTCGAGAGTGCCTYTCGATTGAAGTCAGCTCTCTAGATCGGCCGGGGAGCCAGCTGATGCTGAGGCAGTCGCTGAAGGGCTGTGGGCGCTCGGAGCACGGCTGGAGGAGCGATGGTAACGGAAACGTAGAGGCCCGGCCGCTCTCCCGCCAGGCGCTGCTCCCCGCGGTTAGGCGGTGGGTGGTACCCGCCAGCTCTGGTTAGCTTTTAACCTTCATGAGTCAGCTCGAGGCAGGGCAGCGYAAGCCAAGGCTCTGCCTTCCCCTCCGCTTCCTGCAGGGGTGATGTCAGCAGCGGCCAGGGCTACAGTACTTCTCCTTTTATGGAGCTGAACGGCCCCAAACGCACGCAGAGGAAGTGGCTGATAAAGGCCTGCGAGGACCGCGGGGATCCGAGAGGTGTGGGGCCGGCTGCACGGTCTCTTCTAGCTTCCCGGCCTCTTCCCGCTTCCTTCTCGAAACATCTAAGAACAAACTCAGGAGGTGCGGACTCCATTTGTCAGTTATGCCAACGTACCGGACCACAGCAGTTCCAGAATTTACCCAGCTCGGTTATTTTGTAATAGGATATTCAACTGGGTTTTATTTTTAATGCCTCTCCTGTTAAAATAAATTCTGGTTTAATTGTGTTTTTAGCAAATGCTGAGAGGTCCTGGAAGCAGTCTAGAATGAGGCTCATGCATCCATAAATTCGGAATGTGATATATCCTTCAAATTTAAGTTATACAGCAGTATAGTAAACCTAGACCACTAGATTATTGACCACGTTTAAAAAAGACCTTAATATCTAACTCATTCTTTCCACAGTCCAGAACCTTATCACATTCTGAATTTGTGGATGCTTGAGGCTGCAGCTTATGATTGCTTGAATACTGTGATAATGAGAGCTGAAGCAGAGCCTAGACAAAAAACCTTTCCTTGCCAGCTGCTCTGAAATACAGAAATGTTGCTATAATTAACTAATGAGTTGTTCTTCTGGATTGTTTTTAATAAGCGACTTTGTTTAGGATAGAAAAGCAGATGCAGATTTCTTTTAATCAGGAGTTTCTTGATTGTGTTATTGTAAGCAACCGAGTCGATGGTACCCTGCACGTTCTGTTTCGCTGAGTGCGGCGCTTGCACAACGGAGAGTGGAATAAAGGCAAGTGCTGCCTGAAGTTGTGCAGCGCTCCCGTGTTGAATGATCCTTAAAGAAAAGCAGGGGGAACGGGAGGGGGARGGTGCCCCTTGTCTGGGCAGTTGAATTCTGCATCATGGTGACAAGAGTTGTATGGAGAACGAATATTGATATATAGAGTCATTCTTAGCTGGAGCTGTGTCTAAGAGTTATGCTTTTGTAGTTGCTGGCTCTTTGGTAGGCTCCAATTTCCTGTTGCTCAACACATCATTTGAGTTGTCTGTTCGTGCACAATTAGAAGAATTCCAGCAATCCCAATGACTGCTGCTTGGCAGTCTTGGGAAAGAATTTCCCCCGGATTGCAAACAGGAATGTTGCCTTTTATGGTAGTGTCTGCCCGCTGCCGGTGACTTGCCTGCACTCGCAGGTATGTGCCTGCTGGTTTAAGGCAGAGGTGACTAACAGAGCTGCGTGAGGCCACCGGGCAAGCGGGCTGGGAGAGGAAACAGAGGGCCACGGGAGCAGGGAGCGGGGCCTGTGCCCCTTCCTGCCTCGGCACCCGTTACAGGGCCCCGCTCTGCTGAGGTGCAGAAGGAACACGAGCTTCCTTGGGTACCTACAGATTGGTGTTGCCACATTATCCTTGTGGAAGCGATTCCTTTATTCCTTTTGGAAAAGCCTGTAGAGAGCCTCTCAGTTGACTATGACAAAATTCGTTCTGAACAAAAAGAAGTGTGCAATGCCAAAATGCTTCTGATGTTGATCATCTCTTTTTCTGCTGGGAAGCAGTTTAATGGGCTGCTTGCCWGTGTTCTTGCTGCAATAAGGATGCCCTCTTAGAGAAGAAGAAAGGGGAGGGTATATGTTATTTAGACTGTATGATTTTAAGTACTTAGGGCTCTATACCATGTCTGGGGAGTCTCAGCTCATAATTCAGATGTCAGAATTGCTTATCAGGACTTAGTAGGAGTAACATCATTTGGGTTATCTTTTTTTTTCCTCAAATAGACTTCTTGGGAGAGCCTCTCTGGTACTTGAATGCGAGTGCAACATCTCCTTGGACAAGGGGGCTGCTTCACAGCCAAGCTTTCRAAAGTCAGACGTTACTCAGGGTCAAAATCCTTTCTCTTGACATAGCTGTTTTGGGAGGGAGAGTTGCACCAGGCGTCTCTCCTGAGGAACCCGTTGCCGGAGGGCACCGGTAATTGAGTCACGAGCTCTTGCCCTGCTGCACCCTCCGAGTGCCCAGTCCCGCGTGCGCAGGCAGAGCCGCTGACCCGCTCCGGACCTGGAACGGGTGCCGCCCTCGGCGTGACCTGTATGTATCCTATAGAAAGGTGCAGTGCAAATATTACATCTAATATTTAAAATGTAATATAGTTCAATATAAAATAGATTGCATATAAAATACTAAGTATAATTCAGCTCTTAAAAAATGGGATATGCAATGCTTGCAAAGTTGCAGGCTGTAGTTCTGAATGCTTAGAGCTTGCTGTGCTAACATCTTCTGAGTGACAKTTTTTTTCTACATACTTTCTTGCTGTCTTAGGGCTGAATATTAGATCTGCCCCTTCTGTGAATTGTATCGACAGGCATAAAACAACTTATTTTTCTCTGAATCTTGCACTCTTGTTTATATACGAAAGGTTTCCAGTTAAGAAGCTGTAGCCCAGGAGAGCAATCCTGATGTTTCTACTGTTAGTTTGAGAATAATTTAAGAATAGGTAGGAACAATTTCAGAAGTCAATAGGTTTTTCAGTTCTTCCTGTTCCATGAAAATGTGTTCAAAGGCCAGATATACCTCTCTCTTTCACTRAGTGGAGTTGATGCAGTTTGTTGTTGCTGTTGAATTGGTGAGATTAGGCCTAAAATACTAAATTCATTTGGGTTGCCAGTGTTTAAGGCTGTAGGAAGGTAGGTTCAAACACTGAAACTCCATCTGATTATGAAGCCTCCTCTCACTGGAGTTCAATCTCTTTATCTTGCACAGAGAAACTTGAATGGTGACTCAATTGCATCCTCTAAGTACCTCTTTGAGAGGACACTGAGTGCACTTGGGCACTCCGAGCTCCTGGAGAAAAGAACAGGAAGAACTAGTAACTGAAATATGGAGACAGTCACATTCAGAAACAGATGCCTGGAAATTACTCATAGCTGAAATAAATTATTTGGAAGAATTCAGTAAATTTTCTTCTCTTAGGGAKCTTTGAGCCCTGCTGGTTTTTTTTTTTTTTTTTTTTTTTTTTTTTTTTTTTTTTTTTTTTTTTTTTTTTTTTTTTTTTTTTTTTTTAAGATTCAAATTTAGTCCAATAGAAGCTCGATATGGAAAAAGGGAAGAATGACAGTAACTGGATGAAATCTCACAGTAGTGATGTTCAGATCTTCAGACTAGATTGTGTGATGCATCCTCAGGTCTTAATCTCTCGCATAGCAAGTTAAGAATCTTGTGTTGATTGAAGGAAAACAACCCAAAAAACCCTACCACCACCAAAAACCCTTCTGAACTAGTGGAGAGCTTGAGTCTGACGGCTCTGCCTGTTCTGTAGGTGTCCCCATGGCTTTTGTGTGACACAAGACTGTGTGTGAGTAACTTGTGCAGTGCCTGGTCACACAGGGAAGGCCTGTGGTGCAGCCTGGACTAGCAGGGAGGGCTGAAAAGTGAAACCAAGGCAGAAGAAGCGTGTGAACGTAGAAGTGGAGGAGCAGTGGAATGAAGACGTGGTGGAAAGACTTGTGTGTGAGGAAGTGGAATCCCAGGTGGAAGCTCACAGGAGCTCAGAGATGTTGGAGAAGATAGTGGTGGGTGGGCTGAGAGCAGTAAGTTCTGTAATGGGAAAGATGTCGTCGTCCGCGACAYGCTCTGAGTTAGTGCAGCCACCACGTGGGATCCAGTTCAGCCTTTCCGTTCCTGATGCTTGTGGTATATCAGCATGCAAGAGAAAAGGTTTCTGCTGTTACCAGCTGCTCATCAGCTTTAGGATTTAAGCTGCTGCTCAGCTTTGCAGTTTTTAGCTCCATTCTGTATAAGATTAGTAAAAAAACTTCTCCCGGGACTCAAAATGCTCATTTAGGGGATAAAAACCTCTGCTGAAGTTTTTTTTTTTAATTTTTTGTTTGTTTGTTTTGTTTTGCCCTGTTGTTGCCCTGTCCACTTCAAAATCCATTTTCCCTACTCTGCTGATAACTCAACTCTCCCAGTGAGTACRGATATAGAAGAGTGACGACTGGAGTGGGCTGAAGGACAAATAGGTTTATATTGAACTATAGCCCTGTCATAAAGAAGCATTCAAGGTCAGAAAGGGGAGTTGTCCTGTATTGTTTGTACAAAAATGGTGATGCAAACTGTGGTTGTCTTTATGACGCTGCCSCTATTCTTTGACTGGCAGATGGTGGCAGATTGGCTTCTGTTGCTGGAAAAGGGGCTGTCCAGCCATGTTTCTGAGGAGGCTTTTTGGAATTTGCTGCTTCCTGCTTTTGTCTTTGSAGTTGATATGCTTCCATCATAGACATTTAAGTTTAAAGTTGCCTTAGTCTGACTACAGTTTCAGAATTATCTCTGAATTCTAAATTATTGTTTTTATTTATTCTAGATCGAGAGGATCAGTCCATCCTTTGCACGTGAGTATTTACAGTTGTCAGCTGTTTTGATATCAACTTCTGTATTCAAAATCTTGCTCGAAGAATTCTTCTGTTTGTAAATGTGCTGGGGTGGGGGCCAGTAAATCCAGGTGCTGTTGGAGGGTCTAGRAAGTATTTGTTCTTTTAAGATCCTCCAATATGCATTTCATCCTTTCAGCAGAATCATCTTCTTAAGTGCCTCAGGAAGAAAGGCATTTTTGAAACAGCCCCTGTGCTCAAATTCTTAGGAAAGAACTGTTTTGTTATGAGAAGTGACTTGGAGAATCTTTAAGATGTGATGCAGCTGCTGTGTTTACGTACATTCATACCAATGAGGCTGATGTAGCAACAAACAAATGCTCCTACTTGACACAGCAGTTTYTTTTCTAGCCACGATTGGCTCAAAAAGCCTGAGTGAGGGAGTTCTGCTGAAGGACTAGGGCTGTTTCTTTGTATGCCCAGGAGGCTTGGTGTTGAAAGATTGCCTTCATTACCTTGGAGCTCCTAACACCAGAGCAGCCTCCAGATTATTCCTGGGACACTTGGAAACCATCCATGTGACTGGAAAGCGTAGTTCTTTATTCCGTGCTCGCCTCTGTCTACACACATGCAACCCACACCCTGTGAGAAACTGGCTCCCGGCTCGCCGGCCGGCCCAGCTGTGCTGCTACTGCTGCTCACTGATGTGGTTCAGTTCTTGTTGGGTTTGATAGGAGTCCTGGCAGTCAGAATGCAGTTGATGTGCTCTGTAGCCCTCTGGGGGTTAGAAATATTGAATATATCAACCCGTTCTCTATTTCTTGTGTGAATCACACACTTTCTTTACAGAGGTGAATCGGGAGCTGGTAAGACGGAGAACACCAAGAAGGTCATTCAGTATCTGGCTCATGTTGCTTCCTCACATAAATCAAAAAAAGACCAGGTAAGACCCAGCTTTATCTTCATGTTGTTGTAGTACTGTTTCAACAATATAATTTCCATTGGCTGACAYTGCTAAAAGCCATGTTACCAAATAAAAGTCTAGATACAAATGTTTATTGGGGACTGAGAACAGTAAACTGTGAAAACATGAAATGAGGAGAACAATTAACTACAAAATCAAAAATGCAAGCCAAGCTAATATGTGAGCTGTATATTATAACTCTTTTGAATTCAGTGTAGCTACAGTGGGGATAAGCTCATCCACAGGATCTTGGATCCATGGGCAAGCATGGGTAGGGACATTGAATGAAGCATCCGTCCTTCTGGTCTTTTTACACAGACATATCACGTACAGAAAGTCAAGGCAGTTTAAAACTTACCTTCCCTGGAGGAGCTGTCTGTTTTCTTCGGTACCTTTATATATCAGGGCTGGCTCTCATATACTTTCTCAAAAGTGGAGAATATCTTGGTAGGCTGGCAGATATCAGCTGAAAACTCTCAAACTGTAGGGAAACCTGAAAAGGGTGGAGAACAGCCAGGCATTGCAGCCCAGGAAAGGAGGGTGGTGGYGGTGCTGGGAGGACTTTGAAGATGTCTCACTTCTATTTTTTTCCCCTCCCTCTCCCCCGATGGACTATTGCCGAATTCACCAGTTGTATCCTCGTAGGTGAGCTGCACGTTTACTGCACGTTCTGCACCAGGAATGCCTTTTCTGTCCCATTGTGTGATTTTTTTGAGCAGCTTTTCACTCCACACCAATTTCACTTTCTGCAGCTTAGAACAAACCCATAGACAATTCACAATCGTTTTTTTCTTTGTGTGATGCACAGTAATCTTCTGGTCAGGATGTTCAATTGGAGACTAAAATAATGTTGAGAATACTTGTCTTCTGTGCTCAGTACTGTTTTGCATTTAAGGCTTTTATTGCAGGACTTTCCTGGATATACTGTTTGGAAAGAAGTATTCCTCCATAGCAGTAAGACTGGACCAGGCTTTCCTATAACCATGAATTTCTGGATGCGTGGTGTTCAYAGGGAGACAAATTTAGTTAGATATTCAGCTTTCTCTTCCCAGAAGCTGTGGGTGCAGGTTGCTGAGAAAGGTCAGGAGGAAGCTGGCCTGCAGATGGGATGTTCCAGGACTGTGAGTTTGTTAGCCAAAGCTGAGCACATGGGAAATGTTCAGTGCTGAGTTCTCTAATGAAAGCCAGATGCCAAATGTATCTCTGCATAAAAGTTTTCTCCTAGTAGCTTGATGTGTAGGTAGCTGTTTTATGTGTAGAGTTCATGAACAAGAGAGCATCTCTGAACACAGAAATGCTATGTGTGTATGTGCACACTTTGTAATAAATGGCTTTTGGAGTCCAACCAAAAAAGTAACTTTATGTGGCAAACTTTCAGACATATGAAAGCTTTTTCCGTGGCTGTCAGTAGCTGTATTTAGAAACATTTTCCTTCTTTCCCCCTCCTTTTTTTTTTTYTYTYTYTTTTTTTTTTAAATGTGGAAAATAGAATCAAGGGTTTCAGTTAAGCATTCTTCCACTGCTTATGCTTGAGCAGAATTTCAACCACCTAAGCACGACAAAGGTCTGCCTGGGAGAACAAAACAGTCCCACGTTGGACTTGTGTGATTTGAACAAATTTGATTTTTGAAGGATCTTCTGAGAACTGTCAAGTCTTGCAGCTGACTTTTTGCTCAACTTTTGTGATTAAACAGTAACTACTGGTCTTGATAGAGAGGAGCTGGCCTGGGGTTTTTAGATGTTAGTTTGTAATGAGTTCTTTAGGCAACAGTTCTTTATAAACATTGCACTTGGAGTCAGATTATGAGATTTTGATGAAGACTCAAACTATCTATCTATTTATTTATTTACTCTTAGGTCTCTGATCGATTCAGACTTATTCTTTAAGATAGTGTATGGTAGTGCCATGTCTGTGCTTCAAGACAATAGAAATCTATGCTGGCACTAATGAGAAAGGTTAGACAAGGACTTTAAAACCAGTGACAGTGTGGGAAGAACTGGTGCTTCACATATCAGAAGAGCTTCCTGATTGTCTCCTAGTAGAAGTTTTGAACTGAAAGTCCTGTTTTCCCAAGTATTCAAGTTAATCAGGGTTATACAATATATTCTTCAGCTGTAGATCTGTTTTAGAGATAGTGGCAATTTCCACTGATGGCAGTGCATTAGTATTTGTGTTTGGCTGAATAGCTTCTAGATGCATGGTGTGAATACTAAGCACATTACAGCTGCTTTTAGGGCCTACTGAATCTGATTATGTAACCACTTTTTTCATTTAATCAGACTTTATTTATAGAAGCAGGATTGGTGTTTTTCCATTCTTAGTCTTTGTCTCTCCACAGACTTRTTAAATCATGTAATAAACTTTTCAAGATGAGAAAGTTCACAGCGAATAAGAAATTCATGGATAATAGTTACTGATGCCTTAATCTTTGCAGTGAGGGTTAGATTACTGGTACTGTCTTTGCCTTTCCCCCTCCAACCCAGTGTTGTTGGGATCCTGTTACTTGCATCTCTCATGTGATTGCAAGGAAGAATACAAAAGCAAATTGCTGATATTTAGACAACATAGAAGAAACAACTTGATTTTGATTTATTAAAAAAAAAAAGATGGCTAGTGGCTAGCAAGGCTTCTATTTTACATAAAAATCATTCCAAAAAGTGATTGTGTTTGATGCACAAGAAATTCAGTGTAGAAGTTGATATCAAAGTTTTGATTTTAATTGCTTTAAATTGGTGGTGTAACTTTTGAGCAGAGGGAAAAGACTGTGCTCACGAGCCTGCGCTGCCCGACCCCAGGCTAACAGATGCAATGGTTGTTACTGCCTCAGTTTGCATGAGAAATACTGTACACACTTGAGGTGCATGCCAAATATCACATGAATTTGCTCTGACAGGATTCAGGTCGAGGGCCTGCAGTTAATGACAGGAACCTGAGCATTTCTGGAAAGCTCTTGAGAGCTCTGGTTGTTTGTTCTGTTTTACGCTGGGTGAAATTGCTGGAATATTACAATAATAAAGTCTCTTCCTTCRGTTAAGATGACCTTTAATATTAAAAAAAAAAAATAAAGCATTTTTGAAAACCTAACCACAGCCAGCATTAGAGTGCACATGGATGAGGGGCGGATGTGTCACAGGAATGTCACGGAGCCCCTGAATCCTGTGTGCTCTTGCTCTGGCATGCTGAGAACTTGCTTTTACTACCATATCRCAGCGCTGAGGCAGGTATGAGAAGTGATTTGACCACCTTTAGCCTTTTCCTCTTTCCCACAGCCTAYATCAGTGTATTCCCCAAGCTGGCGTTCTCCCTGCCTGTTAGTTGAAGTGACCTAATTACTTCTAAAGTGCAATTTACCATCACCTACATGTCGTTAATGACACTTTCTTCTAAAGTATTAAAAATGAATGCCCAAAGGGTCTGTGGTGTACATTTTTCTAGCAACTTTTGATTTCTGTGTAGGTAAGCTGGTACAACTTGATTCTTGTGTAGCTGACCCTAGTTTCAATTTTAACCAATTAATTAAAATAGATTCAATGTCAAAGCTTGACTTCTATTTGGAGAAAACCTTTTTTTAAATCTCTTCCCTCTTGTTCCTGGCTTGGGCTGAAATGTTAAGTTGGTGACATCACTCACTGCCATAGCAACACACTGCAGTCACAGACAGGGATTTAGGACTTAATTGCAGGATGGAGAAGAAGAAGAAGAAGGAGAGAAGAGAGTTCCAACTTTAGTGCCTGTGCTGGGATAGGAGAGGGAAATGCAGCTGATGCCCAATTGCAAGGGCTGGAACTTAGTTTCCAGGTTTTCTCCTTACAAAGTCCCACACTGGCACTGTTGTAAGAGAGTGAATCTTGCAGTTCAGGTTTCTTTTCCCAGGCTGTAGCACCTATGTTATATATGACCRTTAATTAAAGTGTTTGCAGCAGCTGTCTCTTCTAGGAATGTGCAGTTCTGCTTTGACTGAGGGTTGTATTTGGCTCTGCATGCTGCAAACATAAATAAAATGTGGAAGTAAGAAACAACAAAATGATAACTTGGAGTTCTTAGTTCCGGGTATCTCTACCTCGCTTTATTTTTTTTAACTGCATGTATTTTTAGAGAGGCAGTGTAAGGATTGACCTGTTTTATAAAGCACTTTGAGAGTGAATGGAAAATACTTTCCTCTAGCCATAACCTTGCCAGTTTTGTCCATGAATTCCAGTTCTTGATAATCAAACTCAATTTCCATCAGTTATGCATCAGGAAATTTTCAATACTTAGAGAAAATTGCTAAAAAGAGAAACATTAATCTCAGTGGCCACTTGCTGTCTCCAGAAGCTTTGTAGGTAATCTTGAAATATGTGGAACTCCATGCTTTTAGCCCAGGGGACACGCAGTTTTAAAAACAACCAGGGATATCTCTAGAGTCTGCAGGGAAAGGTGTATATGCTCCAGTGATCTAGTACTTGGCAGGACAYCCCAGCAGGATGTGATGCCTTCTCCTCTTTTTGCAGCTCCAGCATTTTGTGTTCCTGGAGGGGAGGAGTGTGTGGGCACCGCAGCAGAGCACAAGCGATCCTGCTGCTTGTGGGATGCCACTAATTTTCCACTGTATGTGTGTGTGCACGTGCCTCCTCACAAAGGAGACCTTTGCCTTTTCTGTTTTGTGGAGGACCTTCTAGTTCAAGAAAACTTGCTTTATTTTACAGCTTCTTCATTTTTTTTTTTAATCTACTGCTAGCGGAGTTCAGGGCTGTCTTGCAATAGCAAACTAAGAGCTTTTCTCACTCTTCTTGCTTGGATGGCAAGACACTTCTAGGATATGGGCACGATCTTGGATAGAATCAATAGTCTTCTGCTCCAATCCTGGCTGGTTGTGGTCAAGCAGCTTTAAAGGGCTATTTGGTAACAGAAAGTCAGTGCTGTAAGTGGAGACCTTTGGGTTGAGGAAAGGAAGGAGGCGCATTGTGAATGAAAAGGAATTCTCTTCTACCCAAGTCTCCTTTGAAGGTCTGAGGGAGCATCTTCTAAGGTTTATTATGGCTTCTCTACAACAGATGCCACACTAGTGTGACTTGAATCTTCAGCGCTGGTTTGATCCAAGCTTAATGCAGYAAATTGTTACCTGTTTTATTGATTTCTGCTTTCCCTCTAGGGAGAACTAGAGAGGCAGTTGCTGCAAGCTAATCCCATCCTGGAGGCCTTTGGAAATGCCAAAACAGTGAAGAACGACAACTCCTCAAGATTTGTGAGTATTACCCAGCCTGGGTGCCAGTATGCTAAAAGGAGAGAGGAAGAAGAAGGGAGGGTGGAGTTAGATGAGTTAATTGTTGTCTCTGGATAGGACAGTCGTCTGTGAGTGGCTTCCCTCAAATGAATCTGGGAAGCAAATGTCATTCAACCAGGTACCCACAAAATGCTGCTGTTTGCAGTGTCTGGTATGGAAGAGCCTGAGCCTGTGCCAGAATTGCCTGTGTCGATTTTCATTCTTAATTAATAAAAGTCAATGGGGTTTTGTTTGGTTTGGTTTTGATTTGATTTAATTTTGTAGAGCAAACAGCAGTCGCTGTTTTGCTCACTCTGGTAAGCRATGGACAGTATCTGACTGGCAGATAGGGAAGCCAGGACTGGGACTTAGTGAACAGGGCTGAAGATGAGATTGTGGGGCTGGGGGAAGAGCTGTCTAGGCCATATAGCACGTGGAAGTGAAAAAAGGCTGATTGTGGGAAATCTAGGCTGAAACATAATCAGTTTGGAGGCTGTCAGAGAACGCCCTCATTGCAAGTAAGYGCTTGGTGTCCTGTTCGCTAAACCACTGTCGTGATCGTAGGCATTACCTATTGACTGATCCTGTGTTTTGCATGAAACTTGCCTGGCTTGTTCTGTATTTCCTTTCCGGGATAAAAAAGGATTTGCCCTTGTTGTTTACCGTTACCAGACAAAATTAATTCTAATATTCATGCTTGTATCTTCCTCTCAGGGCAAATTCATCAGAATCAACTTTGATGTCAATGGCTACATTGTTGGAGCCAATATCGAGACCTGTATCCTTGCAATATAGCTATTTAAATGAGAAAAATTACAGGGTGTAGAGTGTGGCAATAATATAATCTGGTAATCTCTTCACAGCTAACTTTTGTGAGGTGGAGAATGTGGTAGGAGGCAGTTAAATTTATGCCAGCAAGAATTCTGCTGTAGTCTCCAGTTTCTTCATAGAACGTTTTGCAACCTTTGTGGTCATAGTTGAAACCTCTTCTGAATTAATTAATGACTTCTAGTCGTAGGAAGGTGGAGTGGCAGCGTAAACTCGGATAAGTTGAATAGCTTTGGGGTTTCATAAAGCATTCTCCCTTCTGCCCAGGAGAGGCAGAGAAGGGTGGCCACTGCTTCATGGTTTAAGCCTCCCTTATCACAGCCATCCTTCTGTCACGAGAAGCTCAGTGGATCATGATTGCTAAATGTCCCTGTCAGTTGGTGTGAAGAGAACACGAGGTATCGCTAGTTTTTGTCTTGCCTTGGAATGGGAAGCGATTTGTGTGTCCTGCCATTCTCCTTGATTCTCTAAAGATCTACTGGAGAAGTCACGTGCAATTCGTCAAGCCAAAGAGGAGAGAACATTTCACATCTTTTACTACTTGCTGTCTGGGGCAGGGGAGCATTTGAAGAGTAAGTATAATTCTGTTGTTGTAGTTACGGGATTCCCTCATTATAATGACAGTGGTCCAAACACTGTAGGCCAGGGCCTGTTCTGTTCCTTTGTAGCTTTTTGGCCCAGCCCCTAGCATGTAGAGGTAGTTGTCCTTTCTTCACTTCCTCCCTGCACTTATACATCGCTCTGCCGTCCCCCTGTACTTCTCAGTTCACAAAAACTTGCTTCTCTGGTTCCTTTCTGTATGTGTCTCCTTGCCAGCAGTGACTCTACACCATTCCTTATCTAAATAATTTTCCCCTGTTTAGTCTTGCCTTACGTGGTGTAAACCGTTCAGTGCAGGAATGATCCTACTGTTATGAACTCAKCATTTAACTGAATGGAATGAAGCATTTAGCACCTAAGCAGGTCTAGAAGGCCTTACTTAGACTGTTAATTAGTCAGCACCCATAATGTGTGAGAGCTATAAGCTCATCTGCAGGAAGGACAGGAGAGGCCTTTCGTTACAGTGTAACCATTTCAGTAGTTTTCCAGAGGAGATAATAGAAAGAAATACTTTAGAAACACTCTTAAGAGTAAGGAAAAAAAAAAAAGCTAAATGCTGTGCTGCTGCTCAAGCTGGTTTTAATACCAGTTTCATCCAGCAAGTTACATCTCCATTTGCCGTGAACAGAAAAAAGAACTAAGGGCCATCTTTCCAAAAATAATTATATATTCTGAATTTTGAAAAGTATCTCTAGAATCTTAAGTATGTCTGAATCTGGTTCTCAGCCCTTGGCTGGAAAGGAGACTATATAACACCAGTCATCTTGTGCCTGTTCTGTCATACAGGAGAAAAAGACTCAGGTCAATGCTGTCAGGATGTATTGGGGAGTGAGGTGTAATGCTGTCTAGTGTTACTGTCTAATGTAAAAGTGATTTTCAGATACCTCTAGCTGACCTTTCAGGGAGTGCTGATTCACTTTGAGCTGCAACCTACACAATGCAGAAATCTGCTCTAAGCAATAGCTAGTTGTCCACAACAAAGGTCATAACTTTGCTTTTCAATTCTTCCCTAAGCTGATCTGCTGCTGGAGCCTTACAACAAATACCGTTTCCTTTCCAATGGGCATGTTACAATCCCGGGTCAGCAAGACAAAGACATGTTCGTGGAGACCATGGAAGCAATGAAGATCATGGGCATCCCAGATGAGGAGCAGATGGGTATGAATCCTCTGAAGAGCTTGAAAATGCAAGGAGTAGAAAGAGGGAGTAGACATATCTAAAGTGCACTTGAGCTCTAGACCCAAGAAAGTTCTACATAGTGAAAAGAGTGCAATTAGTATATTTAGTGGTTTTGGAGCAATCAGTCTCAGGATTTACCAGCACAATTCCAGCTGTTACATTTAGCCTTACAAGTTAAACAGCCAATGCAGACATGCCTCTGTTTGCTAGTTTTGTTCCCAGCCTAATGGCTCTTTATTCAACTTATTGATAACACATCCAAGATGGAAGTATTCCCTCTGAAACTGCTRTATGGAGATGAAGACATGTATGCCCAAGCCTAATTAAAGAACTGGCAACTTAATTTATTGTCAAGATGTCCTACTGTGCTGAGTTGAGTTGCATTTATATGTATGCTCTAGGGCATATCTTTGCTGTCAGATAAATCAGCTGCTGGTTCCAGCCACTTCAGCAAAGGTAGCTGGAATATTTTGCACTTGCTGTTCAAGGTGGGAAGTGYATTAAGTTTTCCTTTAGGCTTACAAGAATAATATCTGTAGTAGGTTTCATAACATGCCACTAAGAACATGTGTGTTTCTTTTCTGGCAGTAGCATCTGTACACATTTTGTTCACCCTGATGGATATTGAGGGTTTTGGGTTTTTTTCAGTCTACAGTGTAAGGTCTTCCTGTGAGTGACTGTTCACCTTGCTCAAGGCAACTAGAAACTTTGACAGGGAGCCTTGACATTTTGTATACACATAGAATTGAGAATTTATGCCACGTTATTGAAAGCTTTATTCCAGTCTTAGCATCTGAAACTGCCTTTGTGAGGTTCACCATTTGAAATAATTGAATACGTCGTTAGCAGTGGGCTGGTCATTTCCCTATATCATTAGCAGAACTTATAGGCACTTTGGTGCATGACCTGCTGTCCTTCATAAACTGTAATGACCACAGACCTTGGATCAGGGAACTGAAAGTCATACGGAGTTAAAGGAACAAAATCTATCCACTCTCGAATGCTTTATGCTCTAATTAACTAGCTCTTCCCTGTGTTCAAGAGGAACTTAAGAAAATAGTGGTTTTTGTCCTTCTAACTCTCACACACACAAAAAAATCAAAGTGTGTGGATGTTACAGGATGAGGTGTGGTCCTGGGTCCTTTCTCCTGCTCTTTTGCAGTGGGGATGAGAATGACTTAAATTCCCAGGCTGCCCAGTCTTGCGTGGTGAGGGGGACTGGGCAAGTCCTATATCCTGAACAGTAGTCTCACAGAGGAGCTATTTACCTATAATGTTTTTTCCCTAATTTTCAGATCAGTTTTGAGGATGCTGCAAAAGGCCTGAATTTCAGCACAGTCCCCACTCATCCAGTCATTGTCCCATTCTCATTTGAAGTCTACAATCACTAAGCATAAAGTGTCAGCACGTGCTACTCTTACCATGCCTGACAGGGCTTGAGCAGTGGGTGGTGACTGATCCTGAGCATCTTCTGTTTTCAAAGGTCTGCTGAAGGTTATCTCGGGCGTTCTTCAACTTGGCAACATCGTCTTCAAGAAGGAGCGCAACACAGACCAAGCCTCCATGCCAGACAACACAGGTACGCAGCCTCCCCACCACACACTACCCCAAATACAAACCCACAGAAATCTCCGGGAAAAAAAAGCCTGCCAGAAATTCTTGTACATAGAAGAGTGTGTTACAATACAGCGGGAGTGTTGGAGTGATTTGTGTGTGAGTGCATATTTTTTTTTAAGATAAATTATTTTTTTTGAGSATTGGAAGTGCTCCTTCTTATAGATGTGGATACGTTCATTGTTTTGCCAGCGTGTGTTTGCAGCCACCCATGGGTAGGAATGTGGCACTGCTCTTGTGACAAAGCTAGGCAGGAAATACGTGTCATGATCAAATTAAAAGGGCTATTCAACTGGAATATGTGTGTATTTTAGCAGGGTAGGAATGATGGCTCCTACAAGCCTGTGTTATCAGCCTTGCTTCAAGAATTAAAGGAAATATTTATTAAATCTGTAGGTAGACTTGTAACTGTAAGAGTAAGATGGATAGATCTGTGATGGGTATAAACCATACGTATGTATTTTAATTGCACTGCTCGTTGTTAGATGTGTAAATATTACCGTATTTCATTCGATGGAAGGCTATCTTTTGGAAGAGTTATCTCTCAGAGTTTCATTATAGATGCAGTGAAGAAATATGGTAAGAGGTTGCTAATTTCTCTGCAAGTATGATTATAATTTTAGCTATTATTATCTTGGAAATAATACTTAAAATGATGTTTTAGGAGAGAGAATAGACAGACTGATTTGGGACTGTTCATCTGAAAYAGAGTTGCCTCAAAGGCTAATCAGCAGATGAATCCAGATCAATTAGCCTGAATAAGAAGTCAGCATTTAGCAGTATTTTTGAGCTGATGGCAGAGCGCTGTTGACTTTTTGAAGCTTCTATGTTATGACTTCATGACACAAGATTATTGCATCAAATTTATTACTATGGCTACTAAGAAGCTCAATAACCTCTAATATGGATTGTAATTTCTTTTAGTTTAGGGAGGTTTGTTTTGTTTTTGAAGGTATCTTGCTTCATCTTATTAACTTGCTTTTCACTTGACATTTTTTAGAAGCTGTTTCATGACAAGGAGTGCAGTTGCAGGAATTTCTCCTGCCTTCTGTTAGGAAAAACAAAGGAACACTAACCTGGTTGTTGTATGCCCTTTTCTTGCTTAGCTGCTCAGAAAGTGTCTCACCTTTTGGGTATCAATGTGACGGATTTCACCAGAGGTATCCTGACCCCCCGCATCAAGGTTGGACGAGATTATGTCCAGAAAGCTCAGACCAAAGAACAGGTATGTACTCTGTAAAAGTGGATGAGTATTTAGCTTCATGGCAGCAAGATTAAAACTTGACAGGTATGTTGAAGGTTTCTGTAGCCTTTATAGCCTTTTGKTTTTTTGGCTGCAGTGTTTGGAACCATACTTGAATAACATACAATGGAAATTACGTCTAGTATTTGCTTGCTTCATCTGTATAGAGGTAGAAATTACCCTTTCCCTGCAGCACTTCTCTGCATCTGAAGAAAAGAAGAATGTGTCTCAGTTAAATTTGGTGACTGCCTCTCTCTAGGGAGAAAGTTCCTTTAGTGCTCGATGCAAGAATGACATTTCCGAGCTGCTGTAGAACAGGAAGCAGTTTTTGAGGAGGTCAGCTGCTGGGGTAAAAGAATTTGCCACTTGGCCTTGAAACTGGTYATATGTTTCTTAATATTCTTAACGTAGGCAGTGCTGAATGTGCTCTAAATGAARCCCAACCCAGGAGGGAGTTGCCATCTATGTGGGGCAAAGCCCCCATGTTTACTATCTGAGTGGGACTGCTTTCTATGWGGCTCCTTCACAAACACATCCTTATTCTCTGGGTTCATCAACATGCTCCCTAACATGAAAGAGAGTGGAAAGAGAACCCCAGATGAAATCTRGAGATAGTCACAGTCTGCATTTCCATTTTGATACTCATTTCCTTGCCATATAGTATTTCTGTATCAATCATGAGTAGTGGCAGTGAGGAAAATGTCAGGCTTCACAAGTCCTAAATTACAGAAAAAAAATGTGGTGCTTTTTTTTGAACCTCTTAAAATGCTATGAAGCTATAGCCTTTGGAGGTAGTAGACATCATTTTTATTTCTTGAATACGAGTCTTTGACTTCTTCAACAAGCAGGACTGTGAAATTTGTCACTGSCACACTAATTTAATAAGACAAATTGTTTGTATCTGTTTATGGAATATTGCGGAGCTGTCTGCTTTTCACTGTGAATAATCTCCGAAATGAGCCTTGTTCGGTGAGTCAGGTGAAGTAGAGAGGAGGCTGTAGTTGTGCTGTCGGTGCCAAAGCAGCGTGCTCACTCTGGACTCTAAAGCACCTCCTGTTTCTGTGTTTTTCTTGTCACTTTTCCTAGGCTGACTTTGCCATCGAGGCCCTGGCTAAAGCCACCTACGAGCGGATGTTCCGCTGGCTGGTCATGCGCATCAACAAGGCCTTGGATAAGACCAAGCGGCAGGGCGCCTCCTTCATTGGGATCCTTGACATCGCAGGCTTCGAGATTTTTGAGGTAAGGTGGTGCCTGCTTCTTGTTGTCTGCACAGTTTACTCTGAAGCAAAGAGCACGGAAGAAAATCACCTAGAATCTGGAAAGAGTAGAATAATTTTGCAAAAGATGTGTATTTCACTTTTGAATTGGAGATCTCTGTTGATATGAATTGGCAGAGAAGTTATTAAATAATATGTCAAAGGGCTTTGTTCTCTAGTGTTCTATGTACTCTGTATGTTCTGGTGCTTACGATGCTTTTGGCAGGTGCATCACAAATATTTTAACTTTATAGTTCTGTCTGTTCTTGATTCACTACCCTAGAGAGTCTAAATGTATTCTACCCTACGGAAAAAAAGATTTTCCAATACCATTCGGAGTTAGGGGTCACAGTCGGACCTAGTGTTTCATGGCTGATTAGTCTGCCTCAAAGCATTCAAAGTGTGATTCTCTGTAACCTTTCAGCATTGCAAAAAGTGTTTCTAACGATTTTTTATCTTCCTGCTGATGGACTTTGGAAAAGACAAAGGGTCGATCAAATCAGATTCAAAGCACATTCTGACCTGTGTGTGCTCCTTTCTGCCAACTACTTTTGAGGAGATAGGATCAAGGACGAGTGTAGTTTCCTCCCTTCCTCTCTGTCATTTCTGGCCACACCACTGTAAGCCCCTTATGCCATTCAACTCACAAATCCTAAAAAACATTATTTTTCTATGAATAGCTTGCAATTTAGCCAGTCTATAGAGGGCAGTTTGAACATAAAAAAGTAGAGCAAGAGAAATGTAGGAGTTGAAGAGCTTAGGGAAAGACAGAGATGAAAAAAAGGGAAGCGAGAGCTCCCTCTGTAGACAGCAGTGAGTTGTTAGGGCGGATTGTTGCYTCCTGAAACTACAGTTCGGGAATGTTGCTTCCCGTAATACTTGGTCTGGAATAACCAGAGGCTGCCCTAAGAAAAGAACTGTCCTGTCATCCCCATCCATCCCAGCCAGTCAACTCCTGTCACCCGAGTTGTGCAGCTGAAGAYGAATTGGAGCCATTTGTATGTGAAGTTGAAAATAATGCTATAGGAAAATTCAGTTAATCTTGTTAATCTTGTCCCTGGAGTTTGAAGAAACCTGGAGGTTTTGAACAAACCACTTCCATGACTTCTCTTCCCCTGTGATGGGAGGAATGTATGAGAATTAAAACAGTGCTTAGAAATCTATCCTTAGGATCTATAAGTTTAGAATTTGGGAGAAAACCAGGGACTTTTCTGATCCCAGCTTAAGTGGCTGCAGTAATTCTTCTGTTGTTCATGAGTAAACTTCCTTTTGCAGAGTGTGAGGAACAGTGGGTACGAACTCCCACAGGAGCTGTAGCAGTGAGGTAGTCACGTGTGATGGGAAATGCAGTTCAGGAGCAAAAGGGGTTAAGTGCAAAGTGCTGTCTACCTCAGGGATTACACAGAACACTCAGAATTCCTCAGCTACGGATGTGATCTTTAGCACTAACAAAATAGTATGTATGTCCTCAAAAGCAACTATTGAAATACTCTCTGTCTTTTTCTTCGTTAGCTGAATTCCTTTGAGCAGTTGTGTATTAATTACACAAATGAAAAGTTGCAGCAGCTCTTTAACCACACCATGTTCATTCTGGAGCAAGAGGAGTACCAAAGGGAGGGCATAGAATGGAATTTCATTGACTTTGGCCTGGATCTTCAGCCCTGCATCGATCTCATAGAAAAGCCGGTAAGAAGCCGCCTTCTGCTACACTCAGGTAGCAACAAATGGCCGTGTTTATTTTGCCATCAAGCGTACGAGGCAGATTACAAAAGCCAGAAAGCGAGTTTCCCGTCCTCTACTGACAAAGTAGTTTGCTTAGAAAACAACAGCTTCTTCCTTGTCTAAAACTATACAGGACCAATGAATTTGTTAGTATCCCTCTTACAGAATGTATTGTATGTATGTAGATCACCTAATTGACCATTGGTCTTGTCCCAACTTTTCTTGCTCTGGTTAGACCTGCGTGGCGCAAGGTGCAGAATTGGTGCTAGGTGCATATCTGTGGCTTGGCATATGTGGTGAAAACTGCTTTCGTGGCCTGCAAGGACCATGAGGAACCATAAACCTCCAGTGCTTTCATTTTGCTCTAAGGAAGCCTGGAAATCCATGTTTCTTGGTAGTTGTTCAAATAGTGAGGGCTAATATGTGACATTTTCTGCTATTGTCTCTGGATTTATACAGACACTTCTGTATATCTGGAGAACTGAGTGATAGGATTTCTTTTGTTGTTTTTTTTTCCAAGGAACGTTACAAAAATACTTACTGTCATGAAAGAGACCTTCCTTATAGGAGGATGTTCAGAATTATGTTTATGTTCAGAATCCAGATGGAGACCTTGGAGGCTTATTTGCATTTTCTATTAGTACAAAAGTAGCTAAACCGATATGATAGGGGATCAAATTTGCATATTCTTTTTTTCTAGCTGTCTAAAGCTATTAATCATGTATTAATGCTGTTTTCATGTTTCCCTCCTTCAAGGCTGGGCCTCCTGGTATACTGGCGCTGCTGGATGAGGAGTGCTGGTTCCCAAAAGCGACAGACAAAAGCTTTGTGGAAAAGGTTGTGCAAGAGCAAGGCACCCACCCCAAATTCCAGAAACCAAAGCAGCTGAAAGACAAAGCTGATTTCTGCATCATACATTATGCTGGCAAGGTAAAAGATTAGTAGTTACAACATGAACATTCCTAACATCTGTTATGTTTTTGATGCATAACTGTTTGTTTCTTAAAAAAATGTTTGATTCCCAGTATGACTGATTACCTATGGGAGACCAGGGGAAACCAGTGGGAGACCTAACAGGTTTGGGGTTTTTTTTTTTTTTTTTTTATTCCCCACCACTGTAAGTGTCTGTACAGCCAAGGTAACTTGTCCACAAGGGACTATACATACGTATAGCTGAAGACATGTCAAGTTGTGACCACTTTAAATTTGTTTTCTGTAACTTGGTGAAAACTGAAGGTACTTTTCCGAGAGCTTAGATAAAGACTCATCACCAAAAGTGAGGAAGCAGTGTTTTTTTCTCATACTCTGATACTGTGTATCCATTCCTTTTATTGACAGAATAGACTATGTTTGTTAGCATTTGGAATTTGCAGCTGTGCTTGCATAGATGTCTTTGAAAGGCAAGTCAAAGAATGATTTGCTAATCTCTTGTTGCTTGTGAAAGCCTCRGTGTTTCATTTTTTAGCCTTGCAGGATCTTGTTGCATCCTGTGCTACAGAAAATCCTCCCTGGTTTCTTGACATGTTTATTTTCTTTAGGTGGATTATAAAGCAGATGAGTGGCTGATGAAGAATATGGATCCACTGAACGACAACATTGCTACTCTTCTGCACCAGTCATCGGATAAGTTTGTGTCCGAGCTGTGGAAAGACGGTATGTTATTAATCCTTTTTCTTCTTTTTGTTTTACATGGAAGAATTTTACTTGCTCATCTAAAGTCTGTAAGAAATGCCACGTTATTGTAGACTAAACCACGAAGATGAGCCTTGTTTGGATCTTTCTTTGCTTAGAAAATACATGATATTATATTAAAAACTTACTGTATCTGAAGAGAAAGGTTCACATGCATCAACTTATGTTTAGCTTGCTACTCATATAGCAGTTATTTCTCCAAACCAAGAGCACCAGGCTAAAACATGAATGTACCATTATGTCCCAGCAGCTGACCAATAGCTGCAGCGCTGAAACACAAGATCCGAGGCTGAACCTAGGCTTTTAGTCCYGCAACCAGTGTGTTCTTGCTGCGGTGTCATTTGGTATTTTACTCTTTCTTCTCTGGGTTTATCTGCTTTTGAGTCTTACTGTTGCTGTCACTTTCTGTCTTGGGTTTTCTTTGACGTCTCTGTCTGTTGCAGAGATGCAGAACGTTCAGAGAGCCTATTTCTATCAACACTTTCCTATTCTTCATCTAGAACCAGGTGACTGAGAAACCCAGCTGTCGTGTCATGTGTGTAATGCATCCTAGAGCCATGCAAGACATGCTTCCGTTAACTTCTCTCTGTCCCTTTGCTCTACCTGCTTGTCTTTCTTGTTCATTTCCTTTGCTTTGTGCTAGTAGTTCCTCATGGACTTCACAACAAAAGCCAAACTCTCACCTTGCAAGTGGATACACGAAAAATCCGGATACATTCAGGTGCTAATGATGCTCTTGCAAGAGTTGCATAGGAACAGCTAAAAGCAAATACCTGCCAACCATTTGAACATAGAGCAAGCAAGGCTGTGTTTCATTTCAAGCTTTGGAAGGAAGATTCCTGAGACTACATTTAATTTGAAGTTAAGTTCAATACTGATTCTAGTGATGAGGCTTAACTWCAGCAGCTGATGATTTTAAAAGAAAGTTAGTCTGGCCAAGTAACTTCTATAGCATCAAAAATGACTATCAGCAACTTGTGCCTAACAAGGCATTTGCTCTTTGAGGCTGACAAAATCCTTTTGGACTTCACACGTCAACTGGAACACAGCTGATGAGTTCTCGTGTACTGTCCTTAGCTGAATCTTCTGTTGCAAGCAGCTGTCTTTTTTTGCTGTCTTGATGTGGACCACAGGGCTCAAGGTTTTAAGAGGATTGTTCCAGCCGGAACCTGGGRCACTCTTCTGTGCATTTCCCTGTGAGGTCATCTAGTAACAGAACCTTCTTTTCTTTATGATAAGACAACCTTGACCCTATTCTTACAGTTGCTTTGGAAGTGTGCAGTTGTAAAGTAATATTCAGTTTGAATGTGTCTATCTCTTACTGTTTGTTCTTTTGTAGGGACTTCTTTTGATGGAATTTGGTTTCAATCAGAAGCCAATTACTATTTGCTGAAGTGAAGATAGGGAACCCAAGAGTGAGCACCCACCAAAGATTAAGGACTTCAAGCTACTAGTTCTCTTTAAGGAAAATTGTGTTCAGGAGTGTGGGAATTTATAGGGATATGGCTTTTTCTTGGTTGCATGGCTGAGTTTTTGTCTCAGCATTGTAAAACAATGAGGAAGAATATTTTAGTTTCTACGTGCCCCTGCTACTTTGAGATCTAGTAGTCTTTGACTGGGGGGAATGCGTATACGGAGTCCACCAGTCAAGAGGGTAGCTCTGTAAGTGCTTGGAAAGCACTGTGGCATAGAGTAGCCAACTGTTGGGGCAGGGTTTTCAGACTTTCTGCCAACAGCAGTGAATTCTCCCAGTTCTAGTCTCAAAGTCATAGAGTACTTGTACTCCAAAAATAGTTCAAACAGTGGTAACCTTGAAGTTGGGTGTGTGTCACAGCTTCATACCACGTTTGCTCAGTTTACAAGTAGATATGACTTTTCTGAATGCCCATCCTGGCAGTTCTTCCTGTATGTAATGCAAGAGTCAAACTGGGCTTTTTTTCTAACTGTGGCCCTGTTTGGATTAGAGTTAACTAAGAGTTGACTCTTCTGGGCTAGCAGCTAGAACTCTTGGTTTGTCATTGTCTCCATTGCAACCTAAGCATCTGAAACTTACTGCRCCACTTCTAGACTGCTCTTCCAGAGCTGCCCTCCAGAGTGTCAGCAGAGTGTGTTTGGGAGTAAGTTTGACTCCGTTACTCAAACTTCCTGTAGTGAGCTGGGGTTTTTTTTCCATATTTATTTATTTTTCCCCTCCTCCTTCCTGCTCCTATCCCTGCACAAATACTATACAGGAGTCGACATCTGTGTAGAGATGAAGCAAAAAGGATCCTGCAGCGCCTCTCATTTATCCCGTTCTATCCAGATGTTCGTTGTACATTCCAATATGTCCATTGGTTGTGGCAGAATTGTAATGTTCTTTCTTGTGCTCTCTCTAGTTGATCGTATTGTTGGGCTGGATCAAGTGGCTGGCATGTCAGATACAGCCTTGCCAGGGGCCTTTAAAACCAGGAAGGGTATGTTCCGAACAGTGGGACAGCTTTACAAGGAACAGCTGGCTAAACTGATGGCTACCTTAAGGAACACCAACCCCAACTTTGTCCGTTGCATCATCCCCAACCATGAGAAAAAGGTAAGGGCAACAACATCTCAACACATGCCRTCTTAAATGGGCTTTCTGGAGGATATGACTGAATTTCTATCCCTTGTCAGGTTTTGCAAGGGATCTTATAGAGGTCCTCTTTTTCTCAGTATGTTTTGAAGATCATCCTAAATAAGTGCCTGCTTGCTGGATTTTTGAGACTGAGTTCTTCTTAAGATGACCTAAGAACCTTCACTTCATTCTCACTGAGGCCTGTAGCTACTGGTGTTGCTCAGCAGTCAGTGTTGGGTCCAGTCTTGGAGAGTAGGGTGGAGAGGAGCCTCATGGAGGTCAACAAGGGGAAGTGCAGGGTCCTGCACCAAGCAGGATAGGTGTGTGTTTGACCTTCTAGAGGGCTGCTCTGCAGAGAAGTACCTGGGTGTCCCAGTGTACAACAAGTTGAACGTAAGCTAATATTGTGGTCTCGTGGTCTAGAAGACCAATGGTATCCTGAGGTGCATTAAGAAGAGCATCTCCAGCAGATCAAGGGATTGTCCCTCCCCTACACAGCCCGGGTGAGGCACAGCAAGGGTACTTTGTCTATCTCTGGACTCCCCAGTACAAGAGGAGCATGGAACTTTTGGAGAAGGCCCAGCATAGAGCTACAGAGATTATCAGGGACTGGAGCATCTGTCCTATGAGGAGAAGCTGAGAGAGCTGGGCCTGTTCAGCCTAAAGAAGAGAAGGCTGAGAGTTGATCTTATCAATGTGTGTAAATACCTTGAGGGAGCTGGACAGACTTTTTTCAGTGGTGGCCAGCAGTAGAACAAGAGGCAGTGGCCATGAACTGAAYCACAGGAAATCTCACCTGAATTTGGGGAGAAACTTCTTCAGTGTGAGGGTGACAGAGCACTGGAACAGGTTGCCTAGAGAGGTTGTGGAGTCTCCTTCTCTGGAGATATTAAAAATTTGCCTTGACGTGATCGTAGGCAACGTGCTCTAGGTGTCTCTGCTCCCAAGCTTAGTTAATCTGTTATTCTGTGAAAAGGTTGGGACCTTGTTGCTTTGAAAACAAATAAATAAAAGTGGGAATATAGCGGGGGGGTAAACCTTTCATGTAAAAGCTGTATGTTACTTATAAAAATCTGCTTTTCTTCACTAGGCTGGCAAATTGGATCCTCATTTGGTCCTCGATCAACTTCGCTGTAATGGGGTGCTGGAAGGAATCCGTATCTGTCGTCAGGGCTTCCCTAACAGAGTCGTCTTCCAGGAATTCAGACAAAGGTATAGCCTTGAAAAGAAGCTGAAGCAGTCTTTAACCTTGCAAAATTCAGACGTAGCTTCAGTAACTGAAATATTTTATTAAAACTTAATTGCCACTGTTTTGGAAGTCAGTGATGTAGAACATTGGTCTCTTCCTCATCCCTGGCCCAAAGTCTCCAAGAGCAGCTATGATTTCTTCTCTGGTGAACATCTACTTAAGATGAGGGGTAGAGKACATCATCTAAGACTTCTCATTGTRCTATCTAGAGAGGCAGCATTTTTATTCTTTCAACAATACCAGAAACTCATAATGCCATAGAAATTAATTACTGAAAATTTCTAGATATCCATATCTAACTAGTCTAATGCTTTGTTCTCTTCAGATATGAAATCTTAACTCCAAATGCAATTCCCAAAGGATTTATGGATGGAAAGCAGGCTTGTGTGCTGATGGTAAGATATCCCATATGCTCTATTTGAATAAATTACATGGAAATGCTGGGGAAATTCAAGTGATGCATTCCATAGACATTTTAAATATATCTCATACGCGCAGACTGAAACTCCAAAATCCCATGTTTTGTCAGGGAGAAGGAGGATGCAAAAAGGTGTGCCAGGGCTTCATGGTTGTAGGCAATTGGCTCGTATGAGGCTCAATAATACTAGACAAAGAGAATCTTTTATTTTCCACAGATGTGTACACTTTGAAATGCTAGCAGTACTAATAGAATCAAAATGTTGAGAGGCATGAACATTGTCTGTGGTGCATGCTTGAAATAGGGGTTTCAAGGCAAGCTCTTAGGAATAGCCTGCTGATGACAAGCACTTTCAGTGAAGACTCCAGTTAATTTCTGCAGAATTGCCTCCTTTGACAGGAAAGCTTTTGCTTTAAGATGCAGAGAAGTTGAATTGAAATTGACTGTAAAGGCTTCTTTTTTATCCTTGAAGCAGTATACCTTCTTCTTCTTAACTGGTATAAGTATCGATAACAAATTCTTTAAATGAAGGGAAAACTGGCTGGGGTACTTTTTTTCTGGCAAAGGAAAAGAAAAATTAAATAGGATCAACAGAAGATTTTCCCTTTAGGAAAGGAAAAAGATGGCTGAGACATTGAGAGCAGATGCATGTTTCTCAGAGTAGCCTTGTAGTTCTGAGTACTTGACGTGATGCTGCATTAAACAGCACTTTCTATCATATTTTCTGTCCTTTGCTGCCTCCATCTCCTGCTGTGCTTGAGTGAGCTCCAGCTGCTCTAATTGGGACAGGGCCCTTTTGGGACCTAAGGGGTATTTTGTAGCCATGAGAGACAGATAAATTTTGTGATGCTTCACATGAAGCAATCTTTATATGAGTTATATTCTTCTCCTTGTCTCATTTTAGATCAAAGCATTGGAGCTGGATTCCAACCTTTATCGAATTGGACAGAGCAAAGTGTTTTTCAGAGCTGGAGTCCTTGCTCATCTTGAAGAAGAGAGAGACCTGAAGATCACAGATGTCATTATTGGCTTCCAAGCGTGCTGCAGAGGCTACCTGGCCAGAAAGTAAGCACCATATTCTGTAATGTACAATATACACATGCATACTCCTCTCACTGAGGTACAAGGTTTTCAAAAAAAGGTGTCTAGTATTGGATTTTTTTACTTATAATCTTATTTCAGAAAGGCCATAATTCCTTCTTTGTATGTAACAACTAATAGTTGTCTTAGGGTTTTCTGATAGCTGCAATGCTTGACTTTGTGCTCATGCAGAAAAACTGTGTACTGCTGCTGCTACCCCATGCACTACCAGGGCCATGAAGTCTATTCCTCTGTGTAGGAGCTCTGTATTACAGTCAGGGTTTTTGCATGGAAGAGCTCCAAACTGCAGTTGTGAAAATAAAAACGTCTTAGTACAGTGCTGATTGGGGATGTAGTATCTCTCTCAAACTACTGAATAGTACTGCAAATGGCACATCCTAAAAACAACAGAAGCATCTGTCAAATTGACTGACAGGAAAATATACCTTTCTGTTTCAAATGACCTTGTGTAAAATAATATATAGTGAGGCTTTCTATATTAGAAGACATTAGGGAAAAATATTATTAAATAAAGAAGAAAGTAAAAAAAGGAAGAGGTAACCAACATTACCTGAAAAATAGAAGACTTAAAAGGCTAGAGGATGTTGACTAGAAATTTTGCTCTAATTTTTAGGAGGTGACCTTCTAAGAATAAAACTCACAGGTATCTAAGAAAAAGGGTTTGATGGAGGGAATTGTGTGCAAATGTGGCTTGCTTTGTTGTCTGACCTTCACTTCTTTTACAGAGCCTTTGCCAAGCGCCAGCAGCAATTGACAGCCATGAAAGTGCTTCAGAGAAACTGTGCTGCCTATTTAAAACTGAGGAACTGGCAGTGGTGGAGGTTGTTCACCAAGGTACTGTTTTCCCTTTGCAATTTTGGCAAAGTATCTCTGGTTGCATTTTCAGCTTCTTATCCTAAAACAGAGTAAAGAATGCTTCTTTTGCAACAGAACTGGCTTGCAGCTACCCATTTGATTCGTTTAGGTGGAGAATATCATAAGCTGAGACGATATTTTACAGCTATGTTGTGTGCCTGTATAATCCCAGTGCAAGGCTGTGTGCAATTAGTGCTGTGGAAAAGCATCATTTAGTATCTTAAGCCTAGAAAAAAAATGGCTTGCTTTGGTGGTGGCACTTTGAAAAGCTGCTTGCTAGGCTTTTCAAAGAGTCAGTTTTGTAAGGCAGAGATTGTTTACATGGGAGGGGATTGTCTTTTCCTCTGAATCTGTAAGAGCAMAGGAAAAGCACTAAAATCTGATTTTACTATTAGATTTTTAAATCTTTTACCTTTCTAAAGACAGTGAACACATACAAATACAGTCTTTTAAATTTCTTGCTTTTTAATTGTAGAAGTGAGACTTTTCATCTAAATCATATATATATATATATATAAAAATATATATATGTTTTAATATATGGGAGCAGAGAGTGTGCTGGTATTTGGGTTTCGTTTACTTGTCCTCCAGTGTACTGCCCCACTGTACAACAACATTTTTACTCTCTTACTGCTACTATTTGGTGCCTCTTCCTCAAGGGTTCTGAAATTTACCCATCTGTTTCCTGAGGAATCCCAACCAGAAGGAGAGAACGGGCAGGCAGACAGTCTTACTGGCAGAGGAGRCTGTATCAAGTCCCCGACAATTCTACTAGTGTTCACAGCAAAACTCTTGGCAATTGGCCATTCATTTAGATGTGATGCTGATCAAGTGTTGTTTTATCAGATGCTCACCAAGTACAAGAGTGTCTCTCCGTGTTATTTTTTCTTTTCTTACACTTGTCCAATTGCTTTGGTTTCCCCTGCAGGTAAAACCTCTTTTGCAAGTAAGCAGGCAGGAAGAGGAGATGATGGCCAAGGAAGAAGAACTGATGAAGGTCAAGGAGAAGCAGCTAGCTGCAGAAAACAGGCTGACTGAGATGGAGACCTTCCAGGCTCAGGTGAAGTGGCACATCTTGTGCATAATACTCTCTTTCTTCACCTAGTCAACTGCTTGAAGGCTCTTCCTTTCTGTTAGTGATCTGATAGATAGCTTTTGATTAGCAGCAGGAGGCTGCTGCCATGACTAAGATTATAACTGCAGAACATGGGAGCAAGATAACGCCAGTTACCACAGAAAATGCTTTGGTGAATTGGAGCTTATGGCAAATTCTGGGTTTGTATCTAATGCAGTTAATGGCAGAGAAGATGCAGCTTCAGGAACAACTGCAAGCAGAAACCGAACTGTGCGCTGAAGCTGAGGAGATCAGAGCTCGCCTTACAGCCAAAAAGCAAGAGCTAGAGGAGATCTGTCATGATCTTGAGGCCAGGGTGGAGGAGGAGGAGGAACGGTGTCAGCATCTGCAAGCTGAAAAGAAGAAAATGCAGCAGAACATTCAGGTAATGCTTTAGGAGTGTCAGTAAAGTTGGTGCCAAGGGTTAGAGAGCAATCCTTTCATCTGAGCTGGGAGGGCAACAGGAGAGAATGAAAAAGTAGCATAGAAATTCTACCTGTGAAATAGCAATAGAACACAGTAATACTGGTGGTGAACCAGAGGTGCTCAGAGGGACCTCTTGAATAGGCTGTTCCATTCTCAAAGATGAAAGTTATGATTGCATGTCAAATAATTGGACATGACATTGCTTAAATGAAGTGTTTTGGGAATGGTAGCAACCTTTGAAAAATGCTATTTTTTATTCTTCTAGAAAATTTTACTGTAAGAACTCAGCRCAGTGCACTGCCTTGGCACAAAAAGTTGCTTCTAGAAAGTGATAATATTCCTCTGAAGAAGGGCTAGAAATGCACTCCAAGTTCTAGTGTTGGTACTGGGCTGTTGCACTGCTCGATGAGCAGCACTRACAAATGTCGTGGTTTTATGTGCGTGTTGTGAAGGAACTAGAGGAGCAGCTTGAAGAAGAGGAAAGCGCAAGACAGAAGTTGCAGCTAGAAAAAGTTACCACAGAGGCCAAACTGAAGAAATTGGAAGAAGATGTGATAGTTTTGGAAGATCAGAATCTCAAATTGGCCAAGGTAAGACTCACACAGCTCCCTATGCCAACTAAAGACGTTCAGGGTCCTCTCCTGTGGAGCCACTTAACCAAGRCTGGGGTGTCCTGTGTTATGGAGAGCTTACAAATTAATCAAGTGAGCAGCTCTGACCTGAACTTAGTCATGAAATTAACTGCCAACCTATATACTTTGCGAGCCAGTATCGTGTGGTATTTATACAGCCTTGACTAAATAACAAACCTTGAGCAAGTCTTTGCTGTTACATTGTTACACCAAACAGGGTCCAGTTACTTCATGAACAGATTTTCCTTACAGTTTTAAAGGACTATCAAATACAAATCTTTTAAGTAACCAGTTATTTGAATGCTGAATAGAATCTTGAAAACTTTTCTTGCCTTCTGGATTTCCTTGTAGCAGAAGTAGGCACTCATCATATGTACATCTTTAAGTGTGGCCATCTCTGAAAAATCTCCTATAATCTTACAACTGCTTTGACACTGTCTTCTTAATTCTTCAGGAAAAGAAACTCTTGGAAGACAGAATGTCTGAATTTACAACCAACCTAACAGAAGAAGAGGAGAAATCAAAGAGTTTAGCCAAACTCAAGAACAAGCATGAAGCCATGATCACAGATCTGGAAGGTATAAAGGATCCTGCAAGGGACTCATTTACACAGTGTTASATGACTTCCTCTTAATATTTGTTGAATATCAATTCCATTTCCAGAGCTTTAGACTTGCTCTTGTTGCTAAGGGGTTAAAAACTAGTGATGTAGTGTGTATGTTATTGATYGGTTTAATAGAGTTGTTCAGTGTGTGGCTGAAGGTTATGTGGCTTGTCAGCTGAGCCCTTGCTCTAAATAAAAATCCTATCCAAAGCAGCAGGCCAATGGAGGCGGCAGGCTGGGTCTCTTTCTCTTCCTGCATTGGAAGTATCTTCACCTTTCTACTTCCAGTGGCATCAATCTGCCAGGGTTAGTTCAGTTTCTGATTTTCTGTTTGCATGAGTTCTTTATAACTCRAGCTGTGGGCATTTCATCCTGAGGGTGGCCTGGGTAGCACAGCAGGAGTCAGCTTGTTCCCTTTCCATAAGGAGAGAGAGGATCTTGTATCCAGCATCATTTAATCGAGTGCATGTGCCTCTGTGGTGTGGTTTGGAGGGACTGGGATTGTGCTGGTTGTTTATTCTTTTACAGTGAAGAGGGTTGACTGACAGATGAAGGAGATGGGCATTGCCCAGATCTTGTTTGAGACAAAACATAGGTTCAGCTGCATGCACAGATCTTGACAAAATAAAATTCAGCACTCGAAGTGCTGTTTGGACAGTTGTTACTGCTCAGATACTRTGAGATACTATTACTTAGATTGCTTTATTTCCCTGCTAAAAAGTCTTGCGCAGTGTTCTCTGAAGATGTTCATCCTTGCTAACTGCTGTGTCCCTGTCTCCTGCAGAACGTCTGCGACGTGAAGAGAAGCAGAGGCAAGAATTGGAAAAGACTCGCAGGAAGCTTGAGGGAGACTCCAGTGACCTACATGACCAGATTGCTGAGCTGCAGGCTCAGATTGCGGAACTCAAAATGCAGCTGGCCAAGAAGGAGGAGGAGCTCCAGGCAGCCTTAGCTAGGTAAGAATCAAACCTCTGGGACCACCAGATGAGGAAATATTTCTTCTTGTCTTGTGTCATTTAGCTTGGAGGATCCAATGGAATTTCTGGCCGTTGTGTTTAGGTCTGTTGAGTAAATGATCCGTGTACACAGCAGCAGAGGTCTTTGGCTGCTGCCTGCCGCTGTATTCTCTATACAGAACTAGGCTATGAACATTAATTGCACTGCATACATTTCACTGAAACARCAAGATTTCAGAGGGGTTAAGAAATAGCCCCGGCACACTGTYTCTTTCTATGTTTCTGAGTTTCTGTATTTGTTTATTCAGTCAAGTGTGCAATTTCCAGTGTAAAATGATGCTTTCTGTTCTGCATTCTTCTGCTGTCGGTCTGTCTGTTACCTACTTTAAGGTAGGTAAACTTGCCTTCTCAAGTCCTGGGGGAAAGAATATGTAGATGATCTGTGGATCAGAGTTTGAACAAAGTCTTGCAGAACTGATCTTTACCAGCATTTTTGCTTGATCATTCCTGGCAGGAGATATAGTTTTAATTTACATGTGGTTTAARTCTTGCTCTGACCAGAAGTCTATGTTGAACACAGGGTGGAAGAGGAGGCAGCTCAGAAAAACATGGCCCTGAAAAAGATCCGGGAGCTGGAATCCCAGATCACTGAGCTGCAAGAAGATCTGGAATCAGAGAGAGCGTTCAGGAACAAAGCCGAAAAACAGAAGCGGGATCTGGGAGAGGAGCTGGAGGCCCTGAAAACAGAGCTAGAAGACACACTAGATTCTACAGCTGCTCAACAGGAGCTCAGGTAATTCCAGCATCTAGAGGCAATCAGCCTTGTTTGCTTGGTTTTATTTTTTAAATGCATGTTGCTGCATCCAGTCTCTTAYTAAAGCAAGTCTTTATCAGAATAGGCTGGTTAGCAGCTTCGCTGACTACACACGAGCTAGTGTGGAGCCTGCACTTAAGACKGCATTCCCCCACTTGATGTATAAAAGATGATCTGTTCCCTAATCGCAGTGGTGTTGATACCTCTGAAACATTACTGCTTTCAAACAGCTTAATTCTTAGGCTGAAAATAATGATGTGACCTTGTGCTTGCAATCTTCAAACTTGAGAAGCTAAGTTCTAATTTTGAAGAGTGTCCTTATAGATTGTGGGCCTTGACATTTTTCTGCATCAGCTATATTCACTGCTGGTGGATATGTCTGTCTATTTGATTCGGCCCTCAGCATCTATATCGAAACTCTGACTCTTACAGGTCAAAACGAGAGCAAGAAGTAACGGTTTTGAAAAAAACCCTTGAGGATGAGGCAAAGACCCACGAAGCTCAAATCCAAGAGATGAGGCAGAAACATTCACAAGCTATTGAGGAGCTTGCAGAGCAGCTGGAACAAACCAAACGGGTATGTTGGAGCAGGAAACATAAGGCCAAATCGGGCRCTCTGTCTGGAGCGATAGTTGCTCTACGGTGGTGGCCAGGGCTTAAAGCTGCAGAAGAATATGAAGTGCTGCCTGCTTTAGGCTTCTGATTCAAGGCTTCTTCCTCCCTYGGTAGATCATCTTGCACTGTGAATCATATACCCAGTTGCTTTTAATATTAGCCTTCTTTTTTTTTTYCCCCATAAAGTATCTGTTACATAGCTGTGATGCTGTCTGGTTCTTTCCACTACTAGCGCTTGCTGACCTGTGCGACCTTTAACTTGAAAATCTGATGGTACAAGACTGTGCCTTGTGTTATTTTCTCCCCCAATTGTTATTGTCTTCTTCTGCTTGTCAGTGACCGGCTGTTCAAATCAGCTTTTCTGTGTAAGCAGTCTGAGATTCGGCTGTGAAATGGGCACCATTTGCTTGCTTGTTGGAATAAAAACACAAAAGTATCATGCCATATCTAAAATCTGTGTTTCCCCCACCTCTCCCCAGGTGAAAGCAAATCTTGAAAAAGCAAAGCAAGCTCTAGAGAGTGAGAGGGCAGAGCTGTCCAACGAGGTGAAGGTGCTGCTGCAGGGCAAAGGCGATGCCGAGCACAAGCGGAAAAAAGTCGATGCCCAACTCCAAGAGCTGCAGGTGAAATTTACGGAAGGTGAAAGAGTAAAGACAGAACTGGCAGAGAGGGTCAACAAACTGCAGGTGAGTGGCAAGTGTCTTAGCCTATTGTTCAGCCCAGGGGTGGAGAGAAGGTGGTTAATAACTGACATACATTGATGTCTCCTTCAGGTTGAGCTGGACAATGTCACAGGCCTTCTCAACCAGTCTGACAGCAAATCAATCAAATTAGCAAAGGACTTCTCTGCTCTGGAGTCACAGCTTCAGGATGCACAGGTGAGAGCTTGGGAAGCTAAGACGACCTTCTGTATTGTATCAAGTGGCTCTTCCAAAAGCTTGAAGTGAGAAAGCCCTGTGCATATCATTAAATGCTGGTTATAAAGCCCTGCTAAGGTTTGGCTCTGGCTATGTATCTAARGTGCTCTACTGCATGTATCTTCCTCCTGCTTCCTCAGTATGCAGATCATATGGAATTTCTCCTGTCTTACATATCTTAAGTTGCCTTTCTGCTTGCAAGCTATTTAATGCCAGAAGCAATTTGCAATGCTAGGTTCTTGTATGTTGACTATGATGATCTCAAACAAACTTTTTTTTTGTCACTTTGAATAAAGCTGTCTTTAACTTCTGCCTCTCCGCACCCTCCTGGGAAAAATCTTGTTTAGTCTTCTATGTCATATGCTTATATGCCCATTTACTGGAACTGAGCCTTTTGGACAAGTACCGAGTACCAAGCAGAATACTGGAATGGGGGCTTGACAAATCAGCCTTGAACTGTCATTGATGTTCTGCCTACTCAGGCTGTTTTTCAAAAAGCAGAGTCAAAAATAACGCACAACACAAAAATTATGCATTGGTTTAAAAGCTGCATGTGCCAATCTCCATAGGTCGTTCAGTACAATTACTGCAGCTGGCCCAAGCTAGTGAATGGCAGTGTCTTAAAATCCACTAAGAACTCTAGAATTCTTTAGCTGAGAAGTGCAATAGCTGTTACTAACTGTGCTAAATCACGTCAGCCCGTTGCCTGCTTCTTTGATACTCGAATATGAAAAGATCACATGGCAAAGTACAGTCATATGGTAGCAGAAGTTTTAATGCCTTGTGTGCAACTCAAAAGAGAACTCCAGAAAGAGTGGAACTGTGAAGTGACTGCACAGAAAACCAGGAGACAGTTCTTGTGTAGCAAAGAAGCAGTCAGTAATCATGGGAGTTTAGTAGAGAATAGGACCCTCTGGATATTCTGTTTGTCTGTGCTGTGTCTTACATGTGAAATAAGTTGCATGTGTAATTCCAAAAGGCTCCATCCTGGAGGGAATGAGTGAAGATTTTTAGTCTTTAATATGAAGGAAAGGTATTGAATTCCCCTGGGGGTGCTTTTTTTTGTAGGAGCTGCTGCAGGAGGAAACCCGCCAAAAACTGAGCCTCAGCACTAAGCTGAAGCAGATGGAGGATGAGAAGAACAGTTTCAAAGAGCAGCTAGAAGAAGAGGAAGAGGCAAAGAGAAACCTGGAGAAACAGATCTCTGTTCTTCAGCAACAGGTACAGAATGTGCATCTCACAAATTAAGAGAAGTGTTACAGTCTACTTTTGACTTGAAGGAAGTAAAGACTAAATGCAGAATTGACTTCTAGAAACAGAACCTTTCCTGGGAAAGGCTGATCCTGATGACCTGGGTGGGAGAAAGTGATTAGGCCCCTGATAATCAAACGCATACACTTAGATTTCTATCCAGGAACTCCTGTAGGAATTCATAGATACCACATTACTCCAAAATAATATTATTGTATTTATCCCACTGTTTCTAAGTCTGACTGAAGTAATTGCTGCAGAACTGAGCATACTACATACACATTCCTCAGCAGTTCTGGTGCCAACAAGCAGTGTTGAGTGTTACGTGTGGCTTGGCTTAACCTGTGATATCTGTCCTTCAGGCGATAGATGCAAAGAAGAAAATGGATGATGGTGTGGGCTGCCTTGAATTAGCAGAGGAAGCCAGGAAGAAGTTGCAGAAAGACTTGGAGGGCTTGAGCCAACGTTATGAGGAGAAGGCAGCTGCATATGACAAGCTGGAAAAAACGAAGACTCGCCTGCAGCAAGAGCTGGATGACATCACTGTGGACCTGGATCATCAGCGGCAGACAGTTTCCAATCTGGAGAAGAAGCAGAAGAAGTTTGATCAGGTATGGCTGAGAGCAAGTTCAGTAGCTGCATCCTCCTTGCCAGGTCTGCCTAATAGAACATCTCAGTGCTGATGCATGGAGCATTCATATTTCTTTCTGAATGGAGGCATGGCATGTAAGGTAGAGAAACAAATTGCYGTTGAGCATTCTGTTCCATGCCGATGAGGTTTCGTGCGGTGGTGACATGCTTCATTCTTTGAAGCTGTGTTTTCTTAGTTCCTCATACCAAAGCAGAATGCTACTAAGAAGGCACTAACATGCAAGATGCATGTTTAGCTTGTAAAGAGCTTGCTGGTGATTTCTTAGGATGCCACTGCTGTTCTCTTGTAGCTTTTGGCAGAGGAGAAGAACATCTCTGCCAAGTACGCCGAAGAGCGGGACCGTGCTGAGGCAGAAGCCCGTGAGAAGGAGACTAAGGCCTTGTCGCTGGCCAGAGCCCTGGAAGAAGCCATAGAGGAGAAGGCTGAGCTGGAACGAGTCAATAAGCAGTTCCGTGCAGAGATGGAAGACCTGATGAGTTCCAAGGATGATGTTGGGAAAAGCGTAAGTGTGAAATCAAAACAATAGGGCAGGAAATAGCAGACAAGTGATACTGTTAGCAAAATACTGCAAAAGGCCTCTACCACTGTGAAGACMCAGATTAATATAGCTAGAAAAAGTGAAAACATTAATGAGTTTTAGGAGTGCTGTAATGTTTTTGTTACTGCAAAAACCTAGTGCAGCTGCAGAAGAGGAAAGGGCATAATGCAAGTTTTGTGTGTAAAATATCAAGGAGTATCTAGACAATGGGAAATAGTAACCCAGGATTCCAAAACAGAAAAGATTGTGTTAGCAGGAGAGAAAAAAAAAAAATCAAAGGGTAAATTTTTCATGCCTTCTGCCAGAATCAGAGGTATCCAGCTCTGATAAGTCTTCGGTAGGTCAGAGTTTGGCTAAAAATGCTTTCTTCCCTCCTGTTCTCTTACCCCATGTACATTACCAGAGCTAAAAAGTAAGCTAGATTCAAATAGCTCGGAAGTATATAACCTGTTGACTTTGGGGGTATCACTACACTTGCCAATACAAGAACTAGATGTAGTGTCCTTCTGTCCTATCTTATGTGAGTGTCTTTTCCCAGAATCTTTTGCTCTTAAGATAAGTGAAATTACTTTCATTCTTTGAGGAAACCTAATGTGTACCGATGTGCTGTAGGTCCATGAGCTGGAGAAGGCTAAGCGAGCCCTGGAGCAGCAGGTGGAGGAGATGAAGACACAGCTGGAAGAGCTGGAGGATGAACTGCAGGCCACAGAGGATGCCAAACTGCGGCTAGAGGTGAACCAGCAGGCCATGAAGGCGCAGTTTGACCGAGATCTCCAGGGGCGTGATGAACAGAACGAAGAGAAGAGGAAACAGCTGATYAGACAAGTAAGAATTGCTTCATGAATACCGAGAGTTTCCTGCACATATCAGAGCTTGTGTCCAAAGATGCTTAGGTGGACAGGGCCAATCCAAAGATGCTTGGTAATAGAAACTTCCCAGGCAGTGTTGCAAGGCTTTCAAGACATATTCCCTTGTATGCATGATTCTCTGGACAGACTTTCCATCAAAGGAACCCATGTGGCTTTATCAATAAGAAATATTCATCCCATCCACCACATCAGAAGAAGTAAAAACAAGTCACACGCTTGCACTTAGCAGCCAGCTTTCACATCCTGCTGGGAAATGAAGGGGCTGATGCTCTGATACCCTATTTCTCCACACAGGTGCGGGAAATGGAGGCAGAATTGGAAGATGAGAGAAAGCAGCGTTCTATTGCTGTGGCTGCCARGAAGAAGCTAGAGATGGACTTGAAGGACATAGAGAGCCACATAGAGACTGCGAACAAGAATCGTGAAGAAGCCATCAAGCAGCTCCGCAGACTGCAGGTAGGGAAGAAGTTGTCACTTTTGCCCGTGCAAAGCACTTCYGTAGGGAGAAAATGAGATGCACGGTTCCCATGAGGTGGAATCTTGCATCAGTGACACAGGAGCAGGAGAGCCTTGTGGCAATTTAGCCAGAAAGATTTATCAACATGTCAAATATCGATCTCATCCTTGCTCTGCCTGTTTGATTCCCTGGGAGACAAGCTGTAGAGAAAGTCCACTCTAGTCCTGGCCGTCTGGCAGTCCTTTTGGAAGTAATTATGGAGCTGCAGAGCCAGAGGGACTTGAAAAGATCATTTAAACCTTCTCATGCCCCAAGACAATTCTGCCATGTCTGTGTCATTCCTACAGGCACTCACCTGCTCTATTCTTAGGGAAGTGTCCAAATCCTCCCTAGGGAATCCACTCCAGTGCTTCACTAGAAAACTTTATTCCATAGTGTCTGAGGAGGTGTTTTGTTTTGTTTTGTTGTCTGCAATTTAAGCATCTCTATTTGCTCCYATTACTGCTTTTCCTGGTACTTTCAAAATGGAAAAAAAGATTATTCTCTTTGTTTTTCTTTATTCTCTCTTTTATTTATTTCCTCTTTCTTTCTACATTTGTAAAAACTTTAGATAAATATTAATGAAGTCCTTGTTTCCATTTTTATTCCACATTTCCTGTAAAGTAAACAGCTCTGTTCACATGGGTGCTCTGAAACTTTTTTTTTCCCCTCTCCCTTTCCAGGCACAACTGAAGGATTACATGAGGGAACTGGAAGACACGCGTACTTCCAGAGAAGAGATCTTGGCACAGGCTAAAGAGAATGAGAAGAAGTTGAAGAGCATGGAGGCAGAGATGATCCAGCTGCAGGAGGTAATGGAATATGCATGCAGGTCAAGGGTTTGATCATTTTCTTTGGCCAAAAGCTAAGGGTAGCAGTCTGAGCTTTCTTTTTTTTKTTGTTTTGCTTTGCTCAAACACAAGATCTATTTTCAGCAGTAGAATTTGGACTTCTCTTGATAGCTGTAATAGGAGTGATGAAAAACAAAGGAATCTGTAGAGCAGGGGGAGAACAGTCTATGTCTTATAGTGAAGTCTGAAATCAGCTAGAGACCAGTCACATCATCTGCTTCTGCTGCTCTACATTAGCTGGTAGCTTCCTGTTGCATCACTGACCGTCTCGTTTCCATTCCAGGAACTTGCAGCCGCGGAGCGAGCCAAGCGCCAGGCCCAGCAAGAAAGGGATGAGCTGGCTGATGAGATTGCCAACAACAGTGGTAAAGGGTGAGTAATGCTCCCCTGCTCGAGGGTGGAGGAGCTGCTCCGAGAAAATACTTGGTAGGCTGTTATTTTTATATAGATTGCAATTTGTGCAGTACCCTCTGTTCTTGTGAAARATTGAGCTCATTTTGGAAAATTATAAGTGACAAGTTTTCCCCAAGGCACGAATGCCACCAACACCACTTTAATGCTTGTGTCCTGTAGAGCGCTGGCCATGGAGGAGAAGAGACGCCTGGAGGCCCGGATAGCTCAGCTGGAGGAGGAGCTGGAGGAGGAGCAGGGCAATACAGAGATAATCAATGACCGGCTCAAGAAGGCAAATCTTCAGGTACCTGTTCAGGCTGGGTCTGCTGGAGAGGCTCTCAAGTCTGTGCAGGCCACCAAACTCTAGTCTGCTTTGTGTGCAGTGCACAAGTGCTCAAAGACATGAGCAAGGCAAAGCACCTGAGCACGGCCATAGAGAAAACAGAGAGGGCTGCCAGTGCTCATAACTCACTGCTTGTGAACCCCGGAGTAGTAAATGGCTCCTGTGAGAAATCATAGCTGGAACGATCTCCTGGATTTAGCAAAAAATCCTGGTGTCCCTTTGCCTGCCCTAAAGGATTATGCAAAATGTGATCTAGAGCATGCTCTTCCAACTTGGCAAGCTGAGCAGTGCCACAGCGGGTATGGAAAATGACTTTATGACAGTTTTATGCTTCTTCAAACAGACTGAATTCCATATGGAATTTGTTACGCTGCTATAGAAAGCATGATCTTTATCTGACTGTTCCGTGGTATATTTTTTCTGCCTGACTTTGAGAGTCAAGCCTGTTGTTTYCTTAGGTCCCAGAAGCCACAGTGCCAGGCTGATGGCTTCCCAGAACGGTTTGTTGACTCCAGTAGGCCAAAACAATCCTCTACTTGATGAACTATCAGCCTCAGCCTTGGCTTAGAAACAGATTGAGTCTTGCTCTTTCATCTTGGAAAGTCAGTACTTGTAGGCTGCTTCTGTGTAGTGCAAATACAAAGACAGCAAATGCATGATAAATTAGGGAAGCACAGGGAACCACTGGTTTCACTATAGAAGCAGCCCACTAGGACTGATAATTACTGTCTTAAGTGTCAAGCCATGACTTTCATCCCTGAGGGGGTCGTATGTGCTTGGCAAACCCAGCCATAAGAGGAGCTTGATAAACTTGTTGTTCGAGGAATTACCTTTGAAAAGCTGGGTAAAATGAGACGTTTGTGAGAGGTGTTTTAAGTCGCTGTCTACACAGAGATGCTTTCTGCATCTGAGTGCTGCAGGCTTTCAGCTCACCTGCTGGGTATTTTTTCTTTTGCGTGTCAGCGGGTGCCTGAGAAGCCCTTTCAGGCCGCTGTTTTCAGCATGCTGAGCACTTCTTCTCTCCTCAGATCGATCAGATGAACGCAGACCTGAATGCCGAGCGCAGCAACGCGCAGAAGAACGAGAACGCTCGCCAGCAGATGGAGCGCCAGAACAAGGAGCTCAAGCTCAAGCTCCAGGAGATGGAGAGCGCAGTGAAGTCCAAGTACAAGGCAACCATCACAGCCCTGGAGGCAAAGATAGCGCAGCTGGAGGAGCAGTTGGACATGGAGACAAAGTACGTCCGTCAGAAACTCGTGTTATATTATAAGCCTCTACCCACTCTGGGATGTTAAATCCCAAACAGATTCTGATTTCTATGAGTGAGAGCTTCATCCTACGTACYGGGGAGTATAGAGAAGGAAAATCTTCACAAAGCTCCCTCATTTTCATAGTACCGACTGCTAACTGCTCCCAAACGGCACCGTTTGGAAAGATGCAGTTGTGATGCAGTGTTGCTGTCCCTCAGTAGCTTCAAGAAGAGTCAGACTCCGTATGACTGGTCGGATCTTTCCGGAAAATCTTTTCTCCCATCCCCTTTCCTCTAAGTTATTATGACTACTGGCATTTTACTTGTTTCTAACTTAACCTGTTTCAGGTGTTGTTATTGGGGACCAGAGGRCATAGGCAATCTCTTGGCTTAGCCGTGACTGTATTTCTGTGCAGGGAGCGCCAGGCTGTCAGCAAGCAGGTGCGTCGTGCCGAGAAGAAGCTGAAGGACATCTTGCTGCAGGTGGATGACGAGAGGCGTAACGCTGAGCAGTACAAAGACCAGGTGGGTACGGTTACCCACGGAGTGCTCTGATGGGTGGGAGGATTTCCTCTCTGTGAACGAGGCGTCATTTGCATTCAGAAGGCTCTAGAATTAAGCTCCCTATGAACCTTTCGCCCTTCGCCCTCGCGGTGTTAACTGYAAGGTGATAGAGATGAGAACTGTGCTTCTAAGGGAGAGCTGGGAGCTGCCTAGTCGCAGGCAGCCGCCCTCAGCAAGGGCAGCAGCAGCTTGTTGAGGAACGTGGCCTCTTACCAGGGCTGTGACCCTGGGGGACGCTGACCTGCCTCCCCTTGCGCACGCAGGCGGACAAGGCCAACATGCGCCTGAAGCAGCTCAAGCGGCAGCTGGAGGAGGCTGAAGAGGAGGCGCAGCGAGCCAACGCGTCCCGTAGGAAGCTGCAGCGTGAGCTGGAGGATGCCACTGAGACAGCTGATGCAATGAACAGAGAAGTGAGCTCCCTCAAGAGCAAACTCAGGTAAGGCTGAAGCCTCTGTGCGACCAGCATAGCTCTGCTGTAACTGCTCACAGCGTTTGCTCGCAGCAAAGAGTGTGACCAGGCACTTGCTTCTTTCTCCAAAGCCTTTCTGCCTGGGGGAGAGTGAAATCCTGGGTTACTGACAGACTGTCCCTTCCTTTCCAGGCGTGGGGACTTGCCGTTTGTCGTGACGCGTCGGATTGGCAGGAAGGGTGCAGGAGAGTGCTCCGATGAGGAAGTGGATGGCAAGGCAGATGCTGGTGAAGCCAAAGCTACTGAATAAGCCCTCTCATTTGACCCAGGTTGCATGTAAGGTTACATGTAATGGAGTGACCCATTCACCTTCCCCTCTTCCATTGGACTTTCTGCAAACCCCCTCCTAAATTAGCTGGGAATCTGCACAGCAAACCCAGCTCTGCGTGTCTGGAGCCACTGGGCATCTGTGTTCCTAGCTTACCCCTCTTTCCAATTTCCTAATCCTCTTCGTATTTTATGCCAAAGAGTCRGGGCTCTGAAATCTGACCAGCAGAGTTTGGCAACTACAGAGGCTTGTAGAACTGTGTGTGCCATATCTGCCAGGGTRAATCCTTACACAGATTGGAGGGTTAGGGAAAGATTATTTTTTGCTGTAAATCTCCTTTTTGTCTTCAGATCCTAGCCGCAGGGAAGCACCTTCCTGTATTCTTTCCCTTCCCTCTTTGTTTGCTTTTGGCAATCATGTTCAGTGACCTCAGACTTCTGCCTCTCTTCATCTGCCCACCCACGAGGTTTGGGAGCAGTCTTCAGGAATAACGGTGTGCTTTGGCCATGGCAATTCCCCTTTTCTTCTTTCACATGTTTCCAGGGAGAGGTGAGGAGGGAGCTTCTCTCAGGATCAGCCACCCAGAGGACTTGCCAAAGTTGTCTTTTCTTTTTCCTTCTTCTCCTCTCATTTTTATTATCTGGACAGATCTCTGAAGTGCAATGATGTCCTGTTATTGTCTCTGCCTCTGAGCGGTTTTGTCCAAGGTAGCGTGGACCAGTAGTTAGTGACAGGCAGGAGAGACAGAAGAATGTCCTTGTGCTTGTCTGAGAATCTCCGGGGGACCAAATATATTTAATGGTAATAGGCAGAATCTAGGGGAATTTTAAAGAGTAATGGGCAGAAGGTGGGGATACGGGGAGGGGAAAATCCCTCTTTTATTGACATGTCCAAGCCTCTTGCACCTGCTCTGTAACCAGGGGTTGGGATTAGTTATTCTGCACCATTGACTAAGAGTATATTAAAAACCCTTTAATCTGCACAGATATATGTAAGGCCTTYGTAGCTCTCGTAATAAGTAAATAAGAAAAAAGTAAAGGTCTTTATCACTGCCTTTCTATTGGGACCATGGTTATATAGAGATAGTCTTTACTTTTCTACACTGTACACTGGTTGCTGGATTTACCTTTATTCTTAACCGTATTGTATATGCTGCATTTAGACCTACTTATGAGCAAAGTAAAAAATAATTAAATATGAAGCACCATACTGTATGCCTGAGCGCTCTAAATGCAGGAGCCTTATGTCCCAATTGCTGTCATAAAAAAAAAATTAAAAAATTTTTATATAATAAAAGTGCCTTAGCATGTGCCTCAGCTGTGTGTCACCACTACAGTCAGCAATGGTTTACTGGTGCTCCACTGATGTTACCAATAAAGATTATCCATGTGCTGCAGTCCGCGTGCTTGTATCGCTGTTCCCGCCTTCCGCAGGTGCAGGGAGGCCCGTGGGGCCGCGTCCGAAGGGAGCAGCGCCGGGCTCAGAGCGGGAGCCTCGGGCCGCTCCGGGAGCGGAGCCAGCGACTCGCTGGGACGGAGCCGGGAGCTCAGGGATGCGCTGAGATGGAGCTGGGAGCTGGGGGAGGCGCCGGGGCGGCTGCGGCTCCGCTCGCTGGGAGCTCAGGAGGAAGGTGGCGCAGCCCCTCGGGAGCGCTCAGCCGGCAGCGCCAGGCTGTGGGTTAAAGCTGGGCTAGGTCTGATCCTGGTCTTCCTTTGCCTTCCTCTTCTTCCACCACTAAGAAGTAAAAGGTGACAGAGGAAGTAATAGATGTCTAGACGTCACTTCTAAGCAGTGGATTAGCAAAAATTCMTTTCAGTCGTCTTCCCCTTTCTCCTCTTTTCAATCTACTTTTGTCGCGTTTTCTCTGGAACTAAGGAATTTGTGGCTGTATTTTTTCCAATACAATAAATTGTCCTAGGTGCTCAAGTAGCAAAGCAGAGCATAACATCAGCTCCTGTTACCTACTGTGTCGTGCTGCACTGAAGCTGGCATCTGTTGGAGCAGATCTGTGGTCCCCAAGTCCTCTCCTAGTGCCCYGTCACAGCTCTAGCTCTGAGAAAAAGACCTGATCCAGCTGCTCAGAATCTCCATCACCTGGAGAAGTGATGGTGCAGCCCTAGGTCTGTTCTTACTCTACAAGTTGCTCTGATAATCGCAGCCACTTCCCTCTTGTTCCACATGGGCTGAGATTTAAACCTCGATAAGAGAATCTGAGTTAGCGATTGCTCTAGGGGCTGCAGTGAGTGGAGGTGACTCAGAAGCTAGTGCTGGTGCTTGCCAGGAGGGTCCATGGTAGAACCAGAAAGGGATGCTCCAAAGGGGAGTGCTGGAAAACATAGAGCCATGAAGATGCAGCTTCGGTAAACTGATTCTCAGAGGATCAGGAGAGCCTAAAGCCACAAAAATGTGGAGTTCCTGCCTAAGCAAACGCTGGAGAAGGGTAGAAGTCTTCTCGAAAGAATCAGTAGGAGGTGGCAGGAAAGGGAGGTGCGCAGAAGATGAGGGACTCTTCATCGCTGCAGCAATGTAAGAGGTCCTGTAAGGGTGTGACACAGGTCTTAGATTTGTCAAGCCTAACTAGGGATTAACGCGTTGTGGGTGAGCTGAGGTATTTGCCTGTATATGAAGGCAAGATTCACTGTCGTGTGGGGGTCTGTGTGGTGGAACTCAGGAGCTTAACCGGTCTCCTCTGGGCAACCCAYGTCCTGGATGTGTCTGACCAAGCTGTCAAGCACAATAACTGATAAGCAGCCTCTTAGGGTGCTGCAGGAAGCAAGAGCATAAAGGGCCAGAGCCAGAGCCGTGTTGATGTTGTACAGGATACAGGCTCTGTGGGTGGCTCCAAACTGCAAATGTGCTCGTGCCTTACCTGGGTGCTCTTAGAAACAGGATTTGAGTTACTGAAATTCTCACCTAAGAATCCGTTGGTTCACATACTTCTTTCTTGTCTCTTTTCCAACCTGCTTTGCAGAAACATAGGATGGTTTTGTGAACAACGTACGCCTTAAATTACAAGGACGTTGCCCTCAGATCATAGGATCTTCTTGGAATAGTGCCAGCTGTGCCAGGCACTTGTGATAAAGACCAGAACAGCCTTAACAGCTCTATGCTGACCTCTCTGAGCTCAGGCTGCTTTTTGTCCTCTTATACAGAAGTCTGCTTGGGTGTTCATCTCTCGTCCTGGGCATGATGGAAGGGGACTTGTGCACTGCCACAAGGCCTCTCCTCCAGCTGCAGCYTCTCCCTATGTTCGCCAGGAAGGGCAGAAATGAGGCTGTCGCAGAATTTTCCACGTTCCTGCAGAGGGCAGCCTCGAACGAGCACGTTCTCTTGGCTCCTGGCCCGCTCCTTTCCCGCTGTCTCCTAAAGCTGCCAAATGCCTCGCGCAGATTTTCCTGAGGTGTTTGGGATGGCCTGGGCTGGTGAGTGGTTACAAGCACCGCAGTGAGCAAGCAGGGCTGAGCTGGAACTGTTACCTGAGCTGCGGGGCCTGTACAGGAGCTGTTCTGGAAGCCCCAGCCCTGTCTGCTGCCTGGAGGAGGCGGCGCGGCCTTGATCTGCAGGAGGCACTGGGAGCCCTGGACAGGAGGAGACACGYGGGTGGAGTTTCACACGATGCAAGGGTTGGTGGTAAAACTATCTGCAAGCCTTCTTGTCGCTGTGGCAGGCTCTTGTGCTGGCACAGTGGTTTATGGCCCTATGCTCTAACCTAGACCATTAAAATTAATAACTTGGGCTAAAAATAATAATCTTAATGCTGCGGGTTACAGCACAGCGCTTGCAGGTGGTTTTAATGGCCAAAGAAGGAGTGGTGGGGCGGGCAGAGCAACCGCCTTGTCACAGGGATGTCAGGGATGTGGAGGCGAGTTGCTAACCCTGCAGCGTCCCGGGAGCCCTTCTGCATAGCCAGGAGCTGAACGTCACCTTGTCCACACTGCAGCTTGCCCMGGGGCAGGGGGAAGGCCGTCCCTGTTGGAGCTGGCCATGCTTGGCTTCGCTCAACGCAACAGTGATGTAGGGAGAGGATTTAACCCGCTTCCATTCACTCCCGACTGTGTCTCACATACCACTTCTTTGGAGTGTTCATGTTAATGGAGCCTCCTCTTTGTCCGAATGGAGGGCACAGATTAGGTGGCTCTAGGCCTAGGTGCTCAGTGACAGACATGCAGTGGGGAGCAGGCAAGCTGTGATAGAAACTTGCAGCACCGGAGCAGGGRCAGGTCCAGGAGGGCTTGGGCAGAAGGGTGGGTTCAGTTCTCCAGCTAAAACGCAGCCCCACTGAGCTTGCTGGAGTCTAAGCAGAGACTGGTGAGCAACGGCCCCTCAGGGCACCCAAAGCACTGGGCATTGGCTTGTGTTGTCCAGCACCGCGTGTCCTTGCAGAGGCACAGCCTGGTCGTGGCCCACAGAGCTGGGAGGAGGCTCTGAAGTTGTCTGGAGTGGCCCGCCTATCCTTTTGGTGTAAGGGATGGGAATCTGCCTTGGAAGCCMAGCGCTGCCGTGAGAGCCTCTCAAGCTATCCTTGAGATGCTTTATCCTGGTCTTGCTGGCAAGATCCCACTATGTAGCATTCCATGAAAAACCTGGATCCAAACCTTGCCTGGCACATGTAATTTTGGACTTTGTCTCAAAGCCCACACGAGACAACGTTCTTTGTTTCAGGACAGGTAGTCCTGAAAAGTAGAGGACCATCTTTGCCATCTTTCTGGACTTCTGTCAAGACACTGAGCCAAAACAGAAAGAAAAGGGGAGGATCTAAATCTGTGACTCTTCAGCCTTGCTACCGTTTTAAGCTAGTCTAAATGAGTGGCAGTGCAGCAGAAGGAAACGTGTGCAGCACTTCAAGTGACGCTGGTCTGGTATGTGAGAGATGCRGGAGTCCATTCTCAAGCCAGGCATGTGGTGAGCATGAGCAAGCCCTTCTCACCAAGATCAGGGAGCCCGAGGAAGGTCCTTTCAATTCTAAAAAGTAAAATTTGTGGAGAAAGACACTCAAAAAATGACTAGTTGAAAGTTCAGTTACCTTTGGACTAGGGAATCACTTGTTTCTGCAGAAGGGGTGTTTAAGGAGCTACTTTCWCTATTTACCTACAGCTGCTAGGAGACTCTCTCTGCAGCACTGGATGCTGTGGTGTCCATACCTACGTGTGCCCCTGACAGGAGGCCTGCCTTAAAAGTTTCACTATTGCTCAACATTCYGGTCATCAGGAAGAACAAGAGAGAAAATGAAGAACTAACGATGACACAGGGCCTGGCCTTGCTATTCCACATTGCTCACTGATTAGCAGCACAAAATGGAATTATTGGGATTTAGACTGCGGATAACTGACTTTCACCCAGTGGTGATGGGAAGCCAGTGAAAGCGGCCGACAGGAGTGCTGTGGTAGGGCTGATCACTCAGGATGAACTTTCCTGAACTCTGTTTTTGGGTGTAAGCTGTCAGTCAACATCCTGAACCTAACGTAAGGCCACAGTGAAGGGTGTCTCTCTGGWAGGAAAAGGTCTTACTGAAGAAATAGTACTAGTGAGGAGAACTGCTTTTATTCAGCCAAGAGATTTTCCTAGAAGCAGCAAAATGCCAAACTGTACAGGCAAAAGATGCACCATTTTGAGCAGGGTGAAGGGATAAGTAAATTAAAAGGAAAAAAGGGAATTTTCTTCCTGCTCTTCCTTCCTCCTGTATCCAGGGAAACAGATCCCTGTGTGTTGCCGTATAAAGACACAGCTCCACGGCAGAGCAGAGCCCAGCTTTCGCTTTTCCTCCCCCRAACTCCTGGCTGAGCTTCAGCAGGAAGCAGTCCCGGTGCTGCGGCCTACAGGGTAGGACTCATCAGGAACCTGGAACTCAGAATAATCCCAGCCCAGGCACGGCTGGGCGAGCGCTGAGCACAACTTGGGCTGCCTCTTCCCCTCGGGACCCCCCTCTCCAGCCCCGGACCCTTCTCGGGGCTAGGGAGGGCGCTGCAGCCTGGTGGGTTGATGCAGACTCCCTGGGTGGCCTCTCGTTTCGCTTCCTTCCTGACGCTTCCCCACTGATCCCCGGGGGCTGAGGAAGGCAGCGGGGCTGCAGGGGCAGAGGCGCTCTCTGCTTCCTGGGTGTCCTCGGCAGCGGCGCACACGTGAGGATGTCMCCGTGGAGGACGGGGCGCCAGGCAGCTCCTACCAGCTTGCACAAGGAGCGCCAATGCTGCCGTCGGGAGCCGCAGCAGGCTTTGAAGCAGAGCTATCGGCTCAGCCACAGAAGGTTTGAACACGGTAACGAGGAGCCCAATTTGCTGTGGAGGCTTTTGATCCTTCCCGGTGCCGCTGCGAGCGTGCGYGGCGCTGCCTGCTCCTCGCTCCGGAGCGCGAGGCACCCGGCGGCCTCGCGCCGCGGGGCCCTCGTGGGGCAGGCGCAGACAGACGCCTTGATCCGCTCCCGCTTGAAGTGCGGCTCGCGCTCTCTCTGCCGGCGCTTCCCATCTCCTGGGGAGCTCCGGGAAGGGACTTCAAGGATGCACCTTATGCCCTTGGCAAGGATCTGCAGTTAAGAGACTTCGGTGGGACCCCACACAAGGAAAAGGGGGCCCCGCGGCAGGAATTCCTCAGCTTGGGCACGAAACGGTAAGCCCAAGCTCCCAGGCTGACATTTACCTGGTGCTGTCCTCACAGGGGCTGCGGGGGCCGTTTTGTTCTCTTTGCTGCCAAAGCAAAGGGAGTTTTTCTGGGCTACGTCCCCTTCCCTTTGCTAAGGGAAGTGCTCCCCTTTCTCATACAGCCAGCGAGGACGACACAAAGGGGAGAGGCCAGCGGGAATCATAGGCCTGTTAGAGTAGAGCAGAGTGCTTAAAGCTGCACAGCATGAGAGTCTGCACCTAAGTAAGCTTCACCTACCTTGAGATCATTCCCAGGTGGAAAACAGGAAAAGCGGAGCTGTTTGAACAGAAAAGCAGACAGAACTGTTTTGCTCTCTTGCATTACCCACAGGCATGACTGGCTCTGGCCACACATTGCCACTGCCATCAGCAGAAACACCAGGACATGGAATCAATACAAATCCTCTGGTGCCACGTGCTGGGTGGGCTGCAGCGCTGGCCCCTGCCTCGCAGGCCCCAGCGCAGGGCCCAGCAGGCTGCAAGGGGAGACCTGGAGAATCAACAAGGCCTGGAAAGGCCTCCTTAGCAGAAGACCTGACTTGTTTGCGTTGGATGGTGGATGGAGGGGAAGATTAGAGGAAATAAATAGAAAAACATGTAGAGAGACCAGGTCAGAGCTTCTCCTTAGCCAACCAGTCCTACTCCAGAGGTAAAGAGGCATGTAATGGAGAGAGAAGGTAGAAATTCAGAAGAGTCTCCTGCTCCAGCATGTAATTAGCCCTTGGACTGTGCATGGAAAGGTGTCAGGTCCAAAGACTCAGCAAGAGCCAAGAAAGACCTGGATGTCCCTCAGGGAAACATCAGGAAGAATGACTAACACTAAATCAGTACAATAAAAATAGACTGGAATGAGCATCTSTTTGAGAGAAGAGGGTGGAAGATCTCACGGATGTTGGTGGGTGTTCAACCCACACTTGGCTTCACCCCTGAGCCCAGCTGCCAGCCCCTCTCTGAAACGAGTTCTCCAACCAGACAGGCTCCCAGCTGGATCCCACAGGCATGTTCTACCTTCAGGAAAGGCTGCCAAGTCACATCGCTTAGGGAAGAGCCCCCTGAGGCTGGGATGAGGGAAGAGGCGGAGGGAGGTTGCATGGGAAGCATGGTGCTAAATGTTGGGGTATCAGCAGCATCTAGCATCAGACACCACAGCCCGGGGAGGAGACAGGAGTGCTTGGCCTAGGCAAGGATGGGGCACCTTGTTTAGCTTGGGCAGGGGACAAGGAGGGACAGCCCCCATTGTGATGCCTGGTCCTCTCCAGTCTTTCCGGCTCCATCCCACCTGCCCCGAGCCCGGCTTGTGCCAAGGCCTGAAAACAGCCAGGAACTGAGAGTGGGGCAACGTGGCCACGTCTGGGGACTGCTGGGACCACAGGGCCCCAGCGGCCAAGGCCGTGGACATGAATTCCTGCTGGGGGCCCGGAGGCGCTTCCTGACAAACCCTGCAGCGGGCTCTGAGCCCCCAAGCTCGTGCTGCGGTACCTGCCACAGGGCTCAGTGCCGGGCCGAGCTGCCTCTGGAGCAATCACGAGGAGCGTCTGGAAATATTTCCTCGAGCCAGAGCCAGGTTTCAAGGTCTCGGTGTCTTTTGCAGATGGACTGGCTGTTCGCTACTCTCTCAGCTCTGCTGTCCGTGTTCTGGCAGGCTCTGGGCCCTGAAAACCCTTCCTGAGGCAGGTTACAACATCCCTGCCAGCAATTATTAACGCATTTCTCAGCACGGCAGAAGGAAGCAGAGGCCTCAAGTATTCCCACCCAAAAGCYCAGTTTTGAAGCTGAGCCCCTCAGCAGGGCTAGTTTTGCCCCAGGGTGCCCACCAGGCTGGGCACCTCCGTTGCRGCCCAACACCCTGAGCTCTTAAAAGCTGCAATTCTATCAAAATAAACTGTCAGGAGACCCTCATACCAAACAGAAAGCATCAGGTGAGCTTCTTAACCTCCTGGGAAAGAGAATCTATGTTTATACAGGACAGGAACGCCTGGATTTGGGCAGTGCTGGCAGGAGGCTCCCCARAGTGTCTCCTTTGCAGCTAACAGCAAGCTGTGCGTGGGTGGGAGGGCTGCTGGGGGCAGCTGACTCAGATTTCCCCATCGGAACAAAACCTTTCCTGGCCGTTGGGGTGGGGGGAAGGAAACATCCTTCAGAAGATACTGCTGTGTTAAGTGCTTCCCTTCTCTGGGAGCATGCTGGCTTTCTTCTTGGAGAAGCCGGGCTGCGGAAGGTGAGGGGAGCTCTGAGCGGGATGTCACTCATGGGCTCCTCTCAGGTGTGTCTGGTTGGGCTATGGGGCTGGTGCCTCCTGAGGGGCTTGGTGGCTTTCAGAGGCAGGAAGCCTCTTGTAGGGACAGCTGTTTATTGTGCCAAGGGAGMGATACAATCTGGACCATATCTGCTGGTGTTTCCCACCTGAGGCAAGGTGTAGGGCCCAGGGTRATCGGGTGTCTCCACAGCTGATGGCCTCTTCACAACCCGTTCTGAGCWTGGGTTGAACTTCACACAGGCACAGCCCACCAAGGCAGAGCTTTCCCCATTACCTGAAGCTGGCTGGTAGGACTTTCTTCGCACTGGGGCCAACCACAAGAGCCCACAACTGCTTCTGCACTTTTTTCCAGCGTAGGATAGAAATCCCTTGACATATCTCCAACTGGTCCCACCAACCTTCACTGCACTGCCTGTAGCAGAGGCAGTGTCCTTGCCTGTGCCCAGGGCAGGCGGGCTATGGGCTTCTGCTGCTTGGAAAGGCCAACCCGGATGTTACCTTTTCTGAAATTAAGGCATTTAGGGCTGGAGATGAAGGCTTGATTGCAGCCACCAGACTAGCTGCTGAGTCTGAGCATTCGCTGAACACAGTTACACTGATGCATCAGTGGATAATAGCACTGCCTAGATCCCTTCATGGCTCTTCTTTGGGTCTCTTCTACGCACAGACTAATCAATCATATTTAAGTCTTAAGGTGAGCAAAAAGCAAGTGGTAGGTCCAACCAATGATTATATAGACAGTGAAGTCATGTTTTGACTCCAGCCTAGCTTCACTTGCATGGCTTTGGGGTATTCTCTTTCTTCTTCTGCAGTTATAACCAGCACAGACTTGCTTGCTAACTGGACCAGATGTTGTGACAGAATATTGATTGGTCCCATGTGGTTTTGAAGCTGCTGCAGTTTGGTTTTGCTGAATAGATAAAACACTGTATTTTCTCTCCTCCTTTCCCTCCTTAAAAAAAAAATATTTTTTGTATCATCTCCTGTCTTCTGTGAAGTATTCAGCAAATACTTTAACATCAGAGCAAGCCAGTCATAAGACAATATTTTACAGAAAATACATTTAGCTATTTTAATTACATTATTATTTTAAATATTTAATTATTTTATACTTTTAATTACTTCTCTGCAATTAGAATTTCTGTCTTCTGTAAGAAAGTGAAGGAAATACTGATGGGAGGAAGACCAGCAGGRAAAATATAAAACCTGCCTTTAGAGGATGCTCAAAGCCATGACTGCAATAGGACATAGGCTTATAAAGAAGCCCTCCAACTAAGTTTGGGACCATATGGATCTGGTAGGGTTTTACTGCTATATTGCATCCCAGAGAAAGAAATAAATATTGTGGATGGAGAATGCCAGCTGCAACTGATGGACTGGGATGTATTTAAAAACTCAGGATCTCATAAAACTGATGAAGAATGGATTTGGCTGTAGAGTTTCTTGTGGTTGAAAGCTGGAAGAAGGGGATGAGTTATCAAGGGTACAGCAGGTCAAAGCGGGGGAGTTATCCTATTTATTTCTGAATTACAGTCAGGCAAGGTTACTTATGTTGATTATGATGCCTACTTAGCTTGATTATAATCTGGATGTGCGTGCTGTGTTTAGCTGCGTGCAGGAAGTGCAGGCAGCATCTGCCTGTGCTGGGGTGAAACGTGACTTTTGGGGACATGTTGGCACAGAAGGATCTTTATGAGGGTCGGGGATCCTTTGCAGATGGACCAGCCTGTGATTGCTAAAGCACACGAGTGAAGTCTATTTTACTTGATGCATTTTTGTCCTGTTACTGACTATCCTGAGGGCAATGGTGTTCGTGTTGCCTTAATACTTAAGATGACATTTCGTGGTGAATCTCATAGTATCAGAAGACATTAGAACATTAGAAAAATACTAGAACATTAGAAAAAAAATAACTATTTTTTTCTTCATAATCAAGTAGCTAAATGAAAACAACAACTTTATATTAACTGGAGCACATTATTAGACAAATTCTAAACCACTCTCCCTGCAGAAGGAGAGGAAGCATAAAGCTGCTAACTCTTTTAGCCAGAGCTTGAGCAATTTATGAAAGGTAWTATCTGACCTGATGTCTGTGATAGCAGGGGTCTGGGCTCTGTGACCCAGCAAGGCCTTTCCAATCTCAGAATTGCTTTCTCCCATCTGAAGATTAAATCTGAGCATTTATAGAGGAAAGAYGGAGCCGCTGCCCCTTCTCTCTATTGACAACGTGCTGCCTCGGGCCTTGCAAGGCTGCCCTGGGAAGGGTGGCTCCAGCCTGGACGGTGCAATGGGAAACTCCTTGCAGACACAGGACCTGTCCTGGTTTATATCTCAATAGCCTCAGCCCTGGGAGTCAATGTTCCTGAAAGCCACGTGTGGGCTCAAGGAGATMGGGCTAAAATGATGTTTTCCACGGAGGGGTCGGAGCGTGTGCTTAGGAGTGTCGCGTGGAGCCGGCGTCGACGTGAGACCYCGGAGGTGGGCGCAGGCTGCCCTAGGGTGCCGGCTTTGCCGCTCCTGCAGCTGCAGCGGGTGCCTGGAAGGAGAAGGGCCGGGCCGGGTGGCAGCGCCTCGAGCCCCCGGAGCGTCTCCCTTTTTATTCCCGGCAGCTCTGCGGCATCCAAGGGGGCCTCGGCAGTCAAAGGGTGAATTTGTGTCTGCTCAGGAACCTCTCTCCTCCTCATTTTTCCTCACATCCCTATGCCTGTTAATGGCTCCCAAGGGAAGGTTCCTGCTGCAGGAAAGGGGAGGAGAGAAGAATAATGAAAACGGAGGGGTGAGAGACACAGGGGGAGGGGGATCCAAGAGCTGAGAGCCTGTGTCCCTGTGGAGCAGAGGCAGGGATGGGGCAGGAGGGCTGCAGCCCTCACAGCCAGCCTGGGGTTTCCATYGCCCCGGGCCAGCAGGGAGCCGCAGGGCAGGCCCGGAGCTGAGGGATCAGCAGTGGACAAGGAAATTTAAGTTTATAATGAAGTTTATATATGTGTGTGTGTACGTTTGCACTAAGCAGAGCCTGCCTGTTACTCAGGGCGAAGTCCAGCGCCCTGATACTGCGATTAACCTCTGAACAAATAACTGCGAGCGGAGGCAGCTCGGCGCCGAGGTCCGGTATAAGGAAGCACCGGCCTGCGAAGGCAGGAGATGCAGAGCTGAGACACCCAACGGGCTGCTGGGCACGAGGAGAAGAAAAATAAAACCCTGTGTCTTTAAAAATCAGTGTGAGTGAGTCTGGATGAGAAAACTAAATTGACTCCCTCTAAATGAGATGGTTATTGCCTGGTATTTCRATTATATTTACTTAGATGCCTTACTTGTGCATTGTCACTGCTGAAGAATATATTCAGTTCCCAGCTTTCCTCTCCACCCTAAATTGCTTGAATTTACAGCACATACTTGGAAGACTATTGCAATTTTCCCATTCTGTATTTAACCCACGTTACCCTGCCCACCTTAACTCCATCTGAGCGCAGCTTGTGAGATAATAAGTGATGTTAATAAAGTGTGAGGATTCTGGAGCRAGCGGGCCCAGCACAACAGCCCTAATCCTGAGTCACACCGAAGATTCCTGGGACGCTCAGCCCGTTTCCGTGGGACTCGCATCGCCCGCCAGCTCCAGGGTCGCTCAGTCAGGGATTCCACCACGGTTTTGTCATTGGCCGTGCAATAGTGGATATCCCCGTCCGAGTCTTGCATGGGACGAGGATGTTTTATTTTGGTTTGAACTTGTGGTTCTGCTYGCCTCCCAAATGGCTGGTGAGCCGGCGGGAACGGGAGGAGGGGCTGGAAAACATGACTAAATATGGCTGCGTTGCGGATCGCTCCGTGCCGCGCCGCTCCGTTAGCGGCCCCTTGTCGCCTGCAGCCGCAGCTGGAGCTGGAGCATCCCGGCCTCCAGRAGCACCAGGAGGGGCTCCAGCCCAGCCCAGCCCCTTCTCTCTGTGTTTTCCACTGAGAAATCTGCAACCCATTGTCTGGGCTAGCAAGCTTGGCACCCGTCAGCCGCCTATAAAATTGCATTAGGCGTTTATATTTCCTGTGGCGGATTGTGTGTTGTCTGGATTTTCTATAACGCGGGGGCAGCGGGTTAGACTTTTGCAGTGGGGGCTATAAATTGCATTTGAAATAATTCCATTTGCTCGGAGATAAGCGGGCAGCACTGGCAACTGGCGGAGCAGATGAGCGTGTCCCGAGGCAGATGCCGGCAGCTTTCCTGCCGGCGAGGGACGCGCTCGCTCTGACCGTGCGCGCGAAGCACGGCCCCAGTTCAGCCAGTACCAAAGAGGCCTGTCAGCGATCACACCGATTGCAATGATGTGTCTAATGCTGAAAACTAAGCAAGCATTTAAATATCTTCACAGAATCACACCGAAGGATGCCTGTGCTCTCCTGACAGAGTCAATGCGCTCGACCCAGCTGGCTCTGAGCTCGTGCACACACCAGGTTTTTATGTGAACTCCTGGTATTTATGCACATTTACCACGTATGGGGGGTTTTCTTTACAAAGCAGGGCTCGCCTATCTTTGARAATGTCCTCCTGACTTGTACAAAGCATTTGTGGGGTTGTTTTCTAGATGTTTTCTAATTGGAACCAGAAGCTAAAGAGACATCAGATACTGCTGGAGCTGAGAAACAACTTTTAAAAAAGTGTGTGTTTTCAAATCGTATGGGAAATGTGTTTTGTACCAGCAACAAGTAACTTTGTGGAAGCATGAAATCAGATTAGAAGTGCTTATTGGTATGTCCGCATAATATTGCTATGACACTATCATGAATTCACATGGTATTTCCTTGTGTAAAAGAAAACTGATAATCTGTTACAGAAAACGTTCACTCTAAGGGTGTGATTTGTAATCATATTTATATGTAGTATTACACATCTGATATGAATGCTGGACTACTAATTAGCCAGCAGGTGGAGTCATCTATAATGTATGTGGCGTGATCTGGAAAGTTGAATAACTACAACTGGACACGTGGAAATTTCAGTTGGAAGCTGAAGCCAAGGAAAATATGAGGAATGGAACTGGGAAACTATGAGAGCGTGGAGTACACAAAGAGCTAAAACTTCAGCAGCAGAAGAGGAGGGGCCTGCAAAATGTTTGGAATAGCAGAAAGCTGGAGCAATGCTGGAGCCGATCCTGTGGCTCGCATCCCGAGGCRTAATTCCTGCTGTTGTAATTTGCCCAGACGGCTGCAGTCTCGCGGGAAGGCTCCAACAGCTGGGAAGCATCAGGGTGTGGGCCCGCTTCAGCCGCACACCCTTTCCTTGCCCCTGCACGGGTCACACGAGGGAGAGGTGACACAGGCTTGGCTGCGGAACAGCAGGAAGGCGGGAGCCTTCCTCCGCACGGGAATGGCTCCCACGGCTGCCCGTGCCGGGCCCGGCACACTTGGGCACGCTGTGGATAACGGTGCACTCGGAGATGCTCTTCCACAAACYGACCAGCGAGCAGGAATCTGTCCTGGCTCGAGCAGTCGGCCAGGTCGCACACGGGGCTGCAGCTGAGGGGCTCTGACAGGCAGGGCGCTTCGCGGACACCAGCTACGTTGCGGGCTCCAGCCCTCTCCGTTCTCGGCCGCTGAGGGCAGCGGGAGCTTTGCCTTGTCTTCCTGCTCTGCCTGCCTGTTACACTGGCAATGGAAGCCGTCTCCGGCCGGCTTCGCCGGCAGCATTCGCCCTTTGGGAGCTGCACCGCCTCCGGCGTGCTTGGAAAGGAGCAATTGCAAATCATGGTCAGCACTGTCCGTTTGCGTGTGAGCAGATGCAGACTGACACCGTGGCTCACAGCGTCACGGCCGCTCGGGTCCCGCGCTCTGGCGTGAGGGCGGGAAGGGCGGCGTAGCTGGGGTGCCCGGAACCGGGACACGCGGGTGCAGGGGCTGCGGCTCCCGCTGCCCTTCCTGAGCACCACAGCCGGAGCCAGYGCTGCTGCCCACGGACACGGGCTCGAGCCGCCCGCCGCCCCTGATCTCCTCTCCAGAGGGAGACGGGGGAATAAAATCCAGGTCCTTACCTGCCCCTTCGTCTCTGGCATCGCAAAGGTGGGGGAGGATCCATGTGTTCCTGTCCCCACGTGCTCCATGGTGCCACTATGTTTTTTCCCCCATTTTCTCAACACAAAAGCAAACGACCTCTTGTTTCTCAGGCAAGGTCTTCACACAGGTATCTATTATCGTATGCTTGGGGGAGCGCAGTTCCTTGCAGAACTCGCTATAAGGTCCCTTCAGTTTAGGCGTGCTGAAAGACCTACGGGGCTCCCTGCCCTTACAGGCACAGGCAGTGCAGGCACAAGTCATCTTTATGCTAACTGCATATATGCAGATAAGTGCATCTGCACTGCAGGTGCAGCGCTAGCAGCATCCATGGGCTTGAGGCAACACAGCGCTGGTGCGTGAGGACACCCCGCAGGAGCACAGGCCTGTTGGTGCCCAGCAGCAACGATAACTGCTCCTCGGGGAGGCTCTAAGCAGGCAGGAAAGCAGAGAGGTTCCACAGAGAAGTTCTGCCAGGAGCTCTGGTGGGTCTCACCTCACTGCTGGTGCTCGGTGGTGTTTGCGGGCGCCCGGGCTCCTCAGTGCAAGGGGCAGCCCTGGCAGCCGGTCGTGGTGGTGCGTGCTGACCTGCTGCTCGCATCGGAGCCACCCATGGATACCGGCCTCCTGCCGCGGCTCGAGGCCTCGCATCCTCCCTGCGGATGGTTGAAGTCAGACGTTACATGTTTTTGGCTGTGTGCTAAGCCGTGACAATAAATAAATAAATAAATAAATAAATAAATAAATAAATAAAGGCAACTTACATTACTAAAACTTTGTTCTAAAGAGCCAGCTATAGATAAGCAAGGAGAAACATTTACCTAAGGTTGTCACTAAGGAAAGCTGTAATGCCATTTCCTGGGGACCTGGGAGCAAAGTGCGGGCAGCAACGTTGCCTCTGCTGTTCTCCGCTACCTGCGGGAGCGCCGGTGTCAGGAGGAAGAGCATTTGGCTCCAAGATCCTGGCTGGCAGGATGGAAGCAGCAGGAACGAGGCAGGGCAGGGCGAACCATKAAATCTCCACTGACCCATTTAGCAGAGAGACAAAACGCCCTGGGGCAGGAGAGGGGAAAGCGGGAGGAGGCCGAGAGGACCGAGGAGCTGGCGAGGTCAGCAGGGTGAGACACCATGTGCAGACATGGGGAGCAGCCAGACMCCCCCTCCGCTGTGGTGCTGGTGGCAGGGAGAGGTTCTCTCTGAACGGCCCCCCGATGGTTTCTGTGCCTTTGGGTCAGAGACCAAGGGCCGGGCTTGTGCCTCCCTTCATGCCCCTTCCCTAGTGCCTGCATGAGTCGTTGCCTCTGCTCCTCCACAACACGTACCGAGATGCAGCTCCCTGCACCTCTGCAGACTGTGCACGCRCAGGTCCCGATGCCACCGGATCTCAAGCCCATTGGGAGCACCGGGACGTATTCCTTCAAGCCCGTTCACTGGGTGCCTTTCTYGGAGGGAAAAAAATAGGGAAAAAAAAGAGAAGCTTTACTCTAAAATCACTTGCATCTATTCATAAAGATATATTCTTCACACCAGTTTATGAATGTGCTCTGTAACGACAATATTTAATACAGCTGCTGCTCTTCAGTTTCGTGGGAAACAGAGCTTTGGGAAAGGAACAAAGCTCCACAAACTTGTGCACAAAATAACAGCCAGGCAGGAGCCAGGCAGCAGTGAAAGGGTTAAGAGAAGAGTCAGCTGTCTGTTTAGTATGTCTCAGATGTCACATACAAATACCTAAAAGGCAGCTGGGTTGTGTGAAAGGAAATCAAGGGATTAAGATTGTAGTCCTTGCTCAAAAGCCTTTTTGTGACTTCAGGAATGCCTTATGCCCCTTCCATTAAGCAGAGACAATATCTATCCCACAAGCACACTGCGAAGATTAATTCATTAATCTTTTCAAAGTGCAAATGGAAAAAGCCAGGGAAATAATAACACCAAATATCGCCATGATAGCGACAGAAGCAKAGGGCGGCTGGCAGCGCAACCAGCGGGCACCGCAGATCCGTGGGGTGCTTGGAAGCATGGCCTTGCACTAGCTCTTCCGTGCTGAGGGTGCCCCATTCCTGGCATTATCCATGTGCATTCAGAGGCAGGCAATTTTCGCCTAGAAACTCCCCATTAAAATATTAGWTACTAGTTATGGAAGGTGCATGCAAATGAAGAAATAGAGAAGCTTTCTGTCGAATGAGTAGYGCCCTACTCAGGAGAATCTCTACTTCTTTTCAAGCTAAGGGTGGAGCGARCGCGTTCATTCACTGTCGCTTGACAGTCTGGCTCATTTTACCAAACCCTGAGAACAGACATGAGGTCTGTGTTTACCCTCGGTGGGCGAGCAGACCCAAACTGCGTGCACTTGTCCTCTGGGTGCATGCCGCTCTATGGGGATTTGTCATCATTTTGAWTAAAAAAGAATTAGATTTCAGTGTCACCGGAAGAGACAAGCTGGCACCCCATAGCAAAAACATACCGCTTAAAATATGTTTTAACGTGGCCTTGAAAACTATTTATGGATCAGGGAGAATGTGCTGTGCGGGAAGACTGCAGTCAAGCACTGTAGCTGTCATTCAAGACCGAAGGCTCTACCATTTCATGAAGATGAAGTGCAGAACCCRACTGCTCCATGGGCCTCAGCACAGGGTGATGGCTGAGAAGCCGGGTGGTTCCTTCCCATGTGTGTGCAAATCCATCCAACACCTCCATCCTCCTTTTCCTCTCAAGTGWTGCCTATCAGAGGATGAATACGACCCCATTGCCATAATAAAACCAGCTGCACGCTTGTRGTAGGATCTGGAGATTAGTTCTCTGTTAAGCTATCAAGGCCTCTGTACTGCTTTTGGGACACCAAAAGTTGCTGCTATTTTGCTTTTTATGGTACAGACATTGTCCTTGGTGCTACCGGACAGCAGTATATTATTGATATTATTGCATAATAAAATCAACTTCGCACTCACGCTAAAGGAGTCAAAAATTGGTTCTCAAAACCAAAAATGTGGAAAAACATAAAGCGCCTGATGAGCAGGCTTCGGGTTTCAAGATCGGTGTCTGCATCTGGCAGGAAGCCATTTGCAGGAGAACAAGTGCGGAATTATGTGGGAAAATGCGGGAAAATCCCACTGAGGCCATTACAGAAACAGACAGGCTGCTTCCTGAGGGAATGGGATAGGGGCCCTGGCGCGAGCTCCCCGCCAGGGCACGGGGGCAGCCCGGAAAGGCCCGGCACAGCAGACCCATGCCTGGGGTCTTCATGGATCGTGATTCCCCTGGAAGGTGTTGTACAATGGGGTGAGAAAAACAAAACAAAGCAAAAAAAAAAAAAAAAAAAGAACCAAAACCCCAAAGTGCTGTGAGCTCGGTCTGTGCTTTGTGGTCACGGGAGAAGCCTGAGCGGGCACGGGTGGCGCAAGAGCCCGGCGCCCTGCGGCCTCGTGCAGCCCGTCCCGCTGACGCCCGCGCGGGGGCTGCGCGCGGGGC